>NC_137985.1:24218979-24492816 GCF_963924665.1 Micromys minutus | reverse complement strand
CTTCCCCACAGCGCTTATGCCACAAGTATATTCTTGGTTTTGAGAGACTCTTTACATCCTTTCTTTATCTCTTGGCAGACAGCACGCTCTGTGTGGGCTTTCCTGACTAGAGAATTTGTTCCACATTAGGACATCCCTAAGTGTATTCCTTTTAATGAATGACCCTAGAAAGGCCAATTTGGTGCCTGGAAATCTGGACAAGCCCCAGAGGTTTGCCTCTTAAGAAGAAGGTAGGTTTCAGCTTATTTCCTCAGTTTAGCAGAGTACAAACCAGAGTTCACTAGAACTTGACATCTGCGGATCTCAGTGTGAATGATGCTGCTGAGAAATCCAAGAGAGCCTGACTGCTGGCCACTTGGAGGGCAGACCTGGGTTCTTTTCTTCATCTTTATCTAGTCATCAACAGGGGCCCTCTATATGCTGGCTTACCGAATGCATCAGGTTCGGTGGGAGTACTGGATTCCTAGAGTAATCATAAGCAATTTGTGGTCTCCTCCTTCATTGTCTGTGTGGATCCCAGAGGTAGCGATAAGCTAGTATTTTTCAGCCGTGTCCATAGCTGTGGACCAATAGAAAGAGAGCTGGAAAAGTGTCAGGAATACTGAGTTCTTGCCCTGCTTTGCCCAATATTAGCTTTACACTTCTTATGGCACTGTGGGACTCATTCCTTCCTTCCTGAAATGAGAGGTATGTATTCTACATCTTCCTGCATCCTTTCTGAAATGTCCTTGACTGATTCTCTTGGTCTGAGGTTTTACTCTGATCCAAATCTTACACAGGAGACAATTGTGTCTCAACCTTTCTGACTCTTGGGATGCACTCTCCAGATACAGACACTTTGTATCTTGGCGCTTTGATTTTGGCTCATTCAGTTGCCCTCCGTAGCTCTTGCCCCACAGCCTCTCTGCTTTGTACATCTCTTATACAGTTCTGTGGGTTTCAAAGCCCATGGACAGGCAGCCGTGGCCCCCTGTCTTTTCTTCATCTCCGGCTTCTGGGATCTATTCTGACCTCTTTTCTGTCTGTGCAGCGATCTTCCTGTCTTCATGCTGCCTCTTGGCTATTCCCAGTGAAATCCTAACACACTGGAGTACAGCCCCAATGAGTGGTGGTTTTTATTGTGATCCTGTATTCATAGAGGAGCAAAAAATAGCACACATTTTTTCCAAAGCCCAGCCCCTTCCTACACCCCTAGAGGCACCTCTTTATCCAGATTTACGCCGCTCTTTCTGATTAAATCTTCCAATATCTATTTGATCTCAGGCCACTCACTAACTGCCCTGCATTTCTCATCTTGCCTGTACTTCTGTTTGAAATCTCCACCAGGAGAGGGGGGCCTTTCCCTTTTGTAGAGAACTAGAGCTGGCCTTTCTTCAGCTGCTGTTCTTTCTCTCCTTTCTTTCCTGATGTCCTTAGGCTACTGTTCTTTCTTGCATGGTGGAATAGCCCTGGCTCTTTACCTCACTCTCACTTTGGGTAACATAAAGTAAAAAGAAAACAAAAGCCTGGTCTGGACAGCTTTATGACTTCTCCCTGTTCAAACCATTGTTCAATGTTCAGGTACCAGGTCAGGTAGAAGCCACCACACAGTCTTATCCCCCCCCCCCCACCGTGTGTGTGTGTGTGTGTGTGTGTGTGTGTGTGTGTGTGTGTGTGTGTGTGTAAGAGAGAGAGAGCTTGAAAGGTATTGTCCTAAAGATATTTTTATAACCTGAAGCAATTACAGCTGTCAGTGTAGAGACAATCTGTGACAAGTTGATTTATGTGTACAGTATATGTGTATGTGAGAAAGACAGACGGGTGGGGAGGAGAGGGGGCTGGGGAAGGAAAAGAAGGTGAGAAGGTGGAGGTGGTGCTCCTTAGGAGTCTGCTTTCCAGGAGGCAGAGAGGAAGTTGTTTCTATAAAGAACACAAATAATGAAATTGCTCTGACTGTCATCCCTTTTTCATTAACTCAGATATGCTGGGAAAAATAAAATAAATCCTGCAGTTTTTATGAAGCCAGAGACAGGATATAAGATAAGCCACTAAGTGCTGGTTATATTTAGGGATTAGGGGATGGGAAGGCAATTGACATGCGATTTTGATCTTCATCTTTTTAAAGCACTTCAATAGCAGGTTTGAATAAAGCCGATCTATCTTGTTAATTATGTGGGAATCTCTGACCTTAGGCCACTTTCTTGACTTTTGTTTGTGAGTAGAGCTTGGATTTCCTGGGCCCAATGAGCGGAGGTTGTGAGTGGCTTTTCTTTGTCTTCCTGGAGAGTTACCCAAGCACTGTGGTGCTTTCTGAGGACAGCCACTGGGATGCTGCAGTCACCCTGTTCCTCCTGGTCTAAGACGAAATGCATTCAGGCCGGATAGGCAATGTCTCAAGGAGCCCTGAGGATTATTATTCCTGTCTAGCCATAATAACAAAGCAGAAATAGAAAAAAATGTATTAATAAAGCCTCTTCCATCTTAAATGGGTTTCTAAGTATTTTCCTGTAGAGTTAATCATGTATGTGGGTCCCTTGGGACAGCCTGTTGGTTGTCATTATCGCCCATTCCTAGATGCTAAACCCAATGCTCATTTGTACCTATTTGGAATTAGATGCAAGAGACCGAATTAGAATTTGTCATGAAAGGAGTCAGCAATATTCATTCTCAGGCCTGGGTCTGGAGGGAAATGGCTCTAAAGCCCAAAAGGAGTTTGTTTCTATGGGTGTGGCATTTTGGAAGAGGGCTTGAATGGGGTCACAGGAGGGATAGTTAGTGAATTGTTAGTTGATAGTTAGTGGGTTGCCTTGAGCCCAGCAGCCTATTAACCAGCAAAGAGAACCTCATACTTCCCGCCTGTGCCCAGGAAAAGCTCAACGGAATGGAACCGTTTAATTTCAGATTTTCCGATTTTCCCATTGGAGAATGAGACAAAATAGGCTTTGGAAACAAGCCCTTTGTTGTTTTCATAAGTCAACAGCCAACATTTTTGGCACCATATGTCAAAAGGTTCCCTGGGATCAAAAATAGTGGATGTGTTCCCTGAGACTTTAATATCAAGAGAAGTCACTAGAGGAGACAATAGGAAATTTGTCTCACAATGAATTGTTGTCAAGTACTTTGATACCTCCAGTGTAAAGATGCTCAGTATCTTGTGGCCCAGAAGTGTCAGCGCAGCTAGAAAGCTAGAAAAGCAAGCTTGCTCCTCTTCTTTCACGACTTTTGAGTTTGGTTATCACATTCCAAAGCTAAGATTTGCCCTCCCTTCTACCGTCCTAGTGTGCGGGGGGGGGGGGGGGAGACTGTGGGAGACATGCACTTGTGGATCCTTAGATACTATCTGCATGGAAATGGCTAGTGTGACTCAAGAGAGCCAATGCTTGGTGGCACCAGCACCTCTGCAGTTAATAATGGTTCTGTACTAATGTTGTGGTATCTGGTATCTGGTATTGGATGGCTTTGGGGAAGAACTTTTTGTCTGTCTGTTTTTAAATAGTACCCTAGATGAATGCAAGAGAAAGTCTAGGGAAATAAACAAAACTAGTATATCCTCCCGTCCATTCCCAGTAACAGCTCAGGGCAGAAATGGAAGCTGAGAACTAAAGTCCCTGAGAAGGGAGCCCATTGATGTAACCTGCACTGTTCCCACCGATCTACCCTGTTCCCTGTACAGGGACCAGGCACGGTCGGTCAGTCAGAGCTAGGGCAAAGGGAGAAACAGGAGGTAGGCACAGAGGAACCAACAGCAGACAGAGAGAAGTCCCAGGACCTCAGGCATATCCTGTCTTTCTTTGGGCTTCAAAGATTTAAAGAAAGCCACGCCTCTTGGAGATGGAATCAGGTATGCCAGAGTGTGAAGCCAGAACCCAGAGCACCTTCCTTATAAACGAGGCTGTGGCTTACATTGGCCCATGCCTGTGTACCTTTTACCCAGTTAGCATATTCAGTGTCGGGTGTGTGGTGGGGAATTGAGAAGGCTGTGTTGAACTTGACCAACATTTTAAAGGGATTTTTCTCATTTCATTAACCAAGATGCTTCTGGAATTTCCACATTTATGTTTTACATGGACGATCTCTTAGAATGGTTGTGTTGAGTCTGCAGGGTTTTAAGAGGGTGGGTGTAGTGCAAAGGGTGGTGTACCATTGAATAAAAATGAGATTATTTAAAGCATCCTCTTAACGTTGTAAATGTACTCTCAGTGCTGATGGAATTAATTTGACCATTTTAAAGGTGCACATATGCACGCTGCAGGCACTTCTTTTCCTAGTTAGTTTGTGACCCTTATTAAGATGTCTAGGCTTATTAAGACCTCACAGTAACTTTGTCTTCTTAATTGCAAAGAGCTAGCTCTTCTAATCTGGAAATGGTTAAACTGGTGGCCAGAGGTGGTACACCGCCCTGCCCTGGCCCGGCGCGGCGGGGGTTAAGGTGGGCGCCCGCGCCCCGCACCCGCCGGGATGAGCGCACAGTCCGTGCCGCCCGCCAGCCGGATCGCTTGGAGTCAGCACCGAGAGAAAGTGGCGGTCAGGGATGGAGCTGCTGCCATGACAACCCCGGCGGTCGGGGCCCGCGCGCGTCGGGGCTGCTCCCGGGAGGAAGGCAGCGCGGAGGCCGGGGGCGGCCTCTGAGCGTGGCGTCCGCGGCTCCGGTGCCGACTGCGCTTCGCCTTCTGCGGCGAGCCAGAGAGCGGGCTAGGGACCTCTGCGGTCCGCCCCTGCCGCGCCGCTCCAGCCTCGCTGCTGCGCTGCAGAGACAGCCCAAGCTGCGGCGCCAATCTGGGCTCTGAGGAAGTTGACCGTGGCTCTGCGGCAGGATTCCCGAGTCCGGATTGCACGAAGTCGGCTTAGCAGGCGCCTCCTCGCACCATCCGTGCCGCCTCTTGCGTGCTCTACTTTCCATCTGCTATTGTTTCTGGCGGCGAGCCTTGCTCTGAAACTTAAGAAAGTGCTGGATTTCCCCTTGTTCGACTGAGGAATCGTAGACCACATCTGGGTAGCTGGATTCAACCCAGCCACAGCCCCGTTGGATACCAAAGTGCTTACTCCTGTCCAAAGTGCCCATGCCTGAACTGCTACAGAAAAGAGGCAGCTTCTGAGACCCGCACCCGTGCGCCTGCTTGCCTGCCTCGCGCTTCTCTTTTCTGGCCATCTTCCTGGCCACAAGGCAGCACGGAGAAAGTCCGCCCCGGATGTGTGTGGAAACTGGTTCTCGGAGGCTGCGAGCTGAGGCTGGATTTAGGGGAGGAATATTAGACTTGGAGGAGTCTGCGCGCTTTTCTCCTCCCAGTGCATCGCGCGGTCGCCGCTAGTTCATCGCTGGGTCCCCGCGCTCACTCCCCACCCCACCCACTTCCTGTGCTCGCCTGGGGGGCGTGTGCGTGCCACTACCGGAGTTCTGGGAAGTTCTGGCTGTCGAGAATGGGGGTCTGTGGGTACCTGTTCCTGCCCTGGAAGTGCCTCGTGGTCGTGTCTCTCAGGCTGCTGTTCCTTGTACCCACAGGAGTGCCGGTGCGTAGCGGAGATGCCACCTTTCCCAAAGCTATGGACAACGTGACGGTCAGGCAGGGGGAGAGCGCCACCCTCAGGTAGGGAACTGCCACTCTACTAAACGATGATTTGTTTGGGCTGGGGCAAAGGGGCAGGGGTGCGGGTGTGTGCTCTGGAGCAAGCACAGCGCCAGTGGAGAGATCCCTAGCTCGCTGCTCTGCACAATTCCTATCTGCTCAAGCAAGGAATGTGGCAACCACCGGGCAATGCTAGGGAAGAGCTGTGTTTTCCAATCTTGGCTTCTTTGACCCAGGGGTTTGTTAAGGGCGAAGGATAGCTGTCTTATTTTGAAGGCAGTGATCCTGGTACTGTCTGTTCCTGAGCCTGACACCTATGGTGACCTGGGGCTTGGCTGAGACTCAGCATGGATGATCTGCCCCCTGAAGTTAATGAGTCCCAAAGCAAGATTCTGGCTTGGTGTGGATGCCCTCGCTCTCTGCCCGTGCCACCGAGAGTTGCCACAGGGGTTGGTCTTTGCCCAAACCCCCTTTCCCGAGTCTCAGGTTTTTACCAACGTTATTCTGGGTTGTCTGGATTCCAGGAGATGGTGGGGCAGAGGCAGATGTGTTTTCCTGTCTAAATGTGGCTTTTGGACACTGGTACCATGGACTCTGATTTGTCTGTGGAAAACGCCGTGCACACGAGTGGACTATGTTCTGTTTGTTATGCTTACCAAAGCAGTATGTACAAAACTTGACACATGATGAACCCTAAGCTTTGGTGGTTGATCAGGAATGGTTTCTGGGGTTGAGGATTGCAAGCTCTGGGGAGGAGGAGGAGGAGAATCTTAGCTACATTTTGAGCTAACTGGGGCAAGACTGTCTCCCTTGTGATATTGCTGTCTTAGCACTGACTCCATTTCCAGTTGATAAAACCACACCGCTCACAGGAGGGCTATATGTTGGATGATCATAACAGGAAATTTTCATCTCTGGGATTTTTAGGAGAGCAGGCAACCTCTGTACCGTACCCCTCTTTGACCCAATGTGTCCTCCTTAATAAAGTTTTAAAAACTGGTCAACTGAGCTGACCACAGGCAACAGAATACTATTTTCATCCTCTAACATGGAGACTCTTGAGAAATGAACGTTAGCGTTGGTGCCTAATGCCCTGGTCCCTTCGGTGCTGATCTTGGAGTGCCTGGGGACTGTGCATAGGGTTCCCACAGGACAGACTATCTTGGGGAGTGAGTGCTGACATTACCGAGTTGAGTTGTGAGGAAAAATCTCAAAAATAAATGTAATTTTAAAAAACCATGAAAGGGGCTGAAAGCACCCCCAAATCCTTTGTCTTTGAGGACCTAGCTGTTATGACTCAAACTCCTGGTTATTTATTATTACATGAATGAACTTTATACGGACTGTTTTAGATTAAGGTGATTTAGTTTTAAATATACATTGATTTCAGACTACTTCAAAACAACAACAACAACAAAACCCAAACCTCTAAACAATATAGTCAAGAAAATTTGGTGATCTGTAGATAGCCTCTCTGACCCTTACCCTCAGCTACAGGAAGCATACCACCAGGGACAGAATAGGGACACTATCTATGGGGATCATTTTAGATACCTATAGATTTCCCCCACCCCACCCCACACACAGAGCAGTCAAAAGAGAGAAAAAAAGGTGGTCAGTGACCTAGAGATTTGAAGCTATAAATAGGCAATTAGCCTCCACAGTGACTATCACATACTAAGGGAAGCAAGGGGACTGGAGTGACCAAGATATCATCCCAGTAAAGGAGTAGTCCAGGAGGATATGGCCTTCCCATAGTGGTTGCATCCAGCAGGTACCAGGGCCCCGAACTTCTCTCTAACAGGACATTATTGTGTATTGACTGCTTTTCTCTTCCCTTTCACCCTCACCGTGGTCTCTTTCAGACACCAGTGTTCATCTGCGTTTTCACATAGACACTCCACATAGTGGTCTTGTTTGAACACAAATGGCTGCTTCCCTACGCCTTAGGATGCTCACAGCCCAAGCTTTTAGAAATGGTCTATCTTGTTTCTTTGCTAGTGCTGTGTCTGCCCAAAAGGACTGAATATCGTTGTGACATTCAAGAGGGTAAACCTCTCAGTGGACAGAACCCTAAAACTTAGGGATTACATGAACCAGGGCCTCCAAAGGAGGTTGAAGCTCAGAAGGAAGGCCAATCTGCAGGAAGACTGCAGTTCCCCTCATGACCAGCAGAGGGCTTTCTGCTCTGGTTACTTTTTATTCCGCTTTGTTCTCATCAGCATCATCCTGGAGGTCTTTTGTAGTCCCTAAAGAGAACAAATGTCTCAGCAACAAATTCTACTTTGAAGAAACTTTAAAACTTTATCCAATTGTTTCTAGTGATCTTTCTCGAGATACTGGGAAACTACAGCATTGGCAATCTGCATAGAGTTTCAGGCGTTTCTAATTTCTTACTCTTTCTGTGCGCATGTTTTATGAATGGTGCGATCACATGACACAGAGTTCTTAACTAAAATACCCCAGTGTTGTTGAGAGGTCACCGTGTATTAGGGAATACTAAGGTGCTTTATATAATATCCCATCTGTCATCCAACTGTCTGATATTGTAAGAGAATTCTAATAATAATCTGTATGTAGTTGCTATTATTATCTCATTTTACAGATGAGAAAACTGAGGCATTGGCATAAAGAATTAGCCTTATTTGGGTCTGGGGAGACGGCTTTACTTATACAGTCGTTGCTCAGCTCATAAGAATCCTTGATTGGATCCCTAATGTAACCCCTCCTTTCACAAAAAACAAAACAAAAACCAAAGCGCATTACTTGATTTAGGTGGAATAGCTAGGCATTTTCGAAGGCGGACTAGCAGGAGGTACTTCTAATTATGACAGCAATAAGTTGAATAGTATTGTCACTTATTGGCCAGACACTGCATAGTATTACGAAATAGTAACAGTTAATCCTCCCTACTCTCTGAAATCCATTTAATTATCTCCCATTTTCTAGATGAAGGAGTTGAGACCCAAAGAACAGCATTTATCTGAACTCACAGCAGTAGCGAACAACATAACTAGACCACATAAATCGATATTTCCCAAGACTTATCAGGGCCCAATGAACTCTGTGTCTTCCTACTTCCCCAGTGAGGTTTAAGGTCTGCCATCATTCCTCCCCCCCCCCCTTATTTTTTGTAGTGTTGCGTAATTGTCTTTCTAAGTGGGCTGAATATATTATGGGAGAGCAAAGATCACACTTTTTTAATGTCATGAGCTCCATGGGATGACAGTGGTTTACTAAACAGATGAATGGAGACAAAACAAAATTACCCTTCACACCTTACCATATTTCTCTGACTTTATTTTATATGTTAACAATGATCGAACAATAAAGATCTAGTGTGTGGGTCTCTCAGAAGGGGTGCAAAGCCTGGGTGTGAATGACGTGTGGAAGGAGACCTCGGTGCACTCATTAAAGCCAACCTGTGAACAAAATAATCGAGATTAATATATGGGGCTAGGATGGCAACAATGGAGGCGCCAAGCCATGCGCCCCCTGGTGGAAGGAGGCTTTCAGCGGTTAGGACGGTATTGAAAGGTAGAAACATAGTAAGCAGCTCAGAACCTGAGATATAAGGTCAAGCCCAAATATAAACCAGTTAACATCAGAATGTCACTCAGTAATACTGCCCAGAGAGGAACCTCCCGTCAATAACACAGCTACTACAAAAGTGAATTATTTCCCGGGTGTGGGAGCGAGTCAGAGGCTGAATCTCTGCTTCCTGTGTCTAGACTTATAGTGGCTGAGCCATCATATTTTTCTTGGATGAGTTAAAAAATAGAAAGTCTGGCTTAATGTACAAAATTGAGGCTGAGTTTTGTTATGGCAACATTATAAAGTAACACAGAAGATTGTGGTAGATCTAGATATTTTCCTTCCAGATGTAGGAAACCAGGTTCTTTATGGATCTCTGTTAATTTCTGCAGTTACTCCGAGGCCCCTGGAAGGCAGAACTATGTCTTCTTTGGGTCTTTATCCCAGTGTTATGCACATGGATTTGCCCAAGAGCCTTACTTTGGTTATTCCTACTACTAGGAACAATGCTATCCAGACTGCTCCATCCACAGTTACTTCTGATTGTGGCCCAAAACAAATGACCACCCTCCCCCGCCTTGGTGTCTTAACATTGACTTATCAGAGAGGAAGCTTTCTCCTGAGAACTCAACTCTGCCCGAAATCACTCCATTCGTGACTCCCACCAGGCTAGGTACACCCTCTGGCATATTCAGCATATCAGCACTCACCAGTGTCTTTTCTATGGGAATTGATCAATACATTGCCTATATGAATGGGTGAAGAAGAAATGTGTGTCTGAGATCACTCCACTTCCCCCTAGCCCCCTTCTCTCTCTACCTTGTGTTTCTTGGCCTGGGGTGTTCTTGGTGTATCATCACAGTTGCTTTGGTCACGCGTGATGTGGGGTAGTTCCCGAGGAGTTACTGATGTGCTGGTGCCAGCACACCATCTGCTGAGCCGAGGTCTCCCTGAGCTGCACGCAGATGGGCTGTGTTGGGAGTTTGTTCTTTATTTGAGATGTGTGTGATGGCATGTGCCTCCCACTCTGGCAGGCCACTTTACTACCCAGTCTTCCAGTCTTTGGGGACGTTCCCGATGATGTGTCAGGTGTATCTCAGAGAAAGTAGACGACATAAGATGTGGAGGAGGACAGAAAAGCATCCCCTGTCATCAGCTCACTTTAGAGTCCCCTGGAAGCAGCTGTCTCTTGGTGGGACTACTGATCCCTGCTCATGGGTCTCCTCCTTCCGAATAGCAGTGCCACACAGGAAGGATGCCCTGGGTTTTCTTTCTAGCCTCCTCTCAGGGATGCTGACTGTGTTCCACTCAGGAGCAACTCAGACATTCAGCTTGTCTACCATGGCTCTGAGAAACATGGGCAAATGGGCCTTCTCACTGAGGTTTTTAGAACTATGTTGTGCCCATTGAGGGGCCGGAAACCAAAATGGGAAACATGAAAACTCAACCATGGGACAGAAGGAGGGGAAATGTGCTGGGTTTTTTTTTTTTTAACTAGAACACAAAACTGGTTATGGAGGGACAACCCGGTTTGACAGTATCTCTTCCCTTTACCAGAAGTTCTCTATAGAAAAAATTATTCTTTCTGCTGTCAGGAGCTCACAGCATTTTGAAGTTTGAAAGGATTACAGAGACCATGAAGGTCAGCCACATGGGTTTAAGTGTAATGAAGGTGATGACAGTCTTGCTCCAGGATGAGAAAGATACTGCATCAGTTCCAATCTCTGCCTGTGAACTCACGGGACTGTATGTGCCTAAAGGAAGGTGGCTTTGCCCACTAACTACCAACCTATTCTGAAGACCTACTAGATGTGCTTCTGATACAGTTGGTTAATGGAGTCACTTTGTTCTCAGTTCTCACCTAATTCTGCTTTCTGTGGACCAAAGCATGTGTTGTAACATGACAGTTTCATCTCTGTGGGAAAATCTTGTTTCCCCTGTACTAAACCTTGGGGTTGAGTGCTTTCTCAGTGGAATCACAAAGGAGAGGCAATGGTTATTCTGATACAGGAAATAAAAGTGAGGTTTTCCTTCAGAACACAAGATCAGATAACAAGCACCTGAGCCTGGCTTTGGATTCCCTTCTCTTTAGGCCAGAGAGCTGGACTCATTTTATGTCTTTTACCTTCTTTTCCAAGTACCTCTGTTCCATGAACCTAGTAAACTTGCTCAATCTCCCTTATGTAACAAGTCCTTCCTTTTTGGTGAGCTTCGATGGTCAGGCCTGGGCATAGTAGGGTTTGTATGGTTTGTGAAACACAGAAAGCGAGTCAGCCTCTCTAAGGACCCTTCTCTCAATCCTGGGGCTGAATTGTTTTGTTTGGAGAACCCATTATTCCAGGTTCTACCATTGATCTTTTTCTTCAGCTATCAGCAGTCTTGGGCTTTTCACTGAGAGGTCCCAATTCCTCAAATATCTCCAGGTGTTTTCCCAGAGTGGAACATCAAACAGTTTGGTATAGAAACAGTTCTATAAGGATGCCACAATTCAGTGCATCTGGATGCCTGGTGGTTAAAGTCCAGGTGGTTGAAGGGCCGGGGTCTGTCGCTGGGCAGGGCCTGAGACCATCTATCTTTCTTAATTCCTTCTCCCTCCACCCCTCCCTCTCCTCCACCTTTTCCTCTCCCTCCACCCCTCCCTCTCCTCCACCTTTTCCTCTCCCTTTACCTCTCCCTCTACCTCCACCTCTCCCTCCACCTCTCTCTTTTCTTCCTTTCTCCCTTCCTCCCTACCTCCCTCCATTTCTCCTTTCTTTCTTTCTTTCTTTCTTTCTTTCTTTCTTTCTTTCTTTCTTTCTTTCTTTCCTTCCTTCCTTCCTTCCTTCCTTCCTTCCTTCCTTCCTTCCTTTCTTTCTTTTTTTCTTTCATCTTTTTGGTTTAGATACGTGGAATGTGAACATTCATATAAATACTATTGATATGTACCTATTCTTTAGGACTGAACATTTCATTAAAAGGAACAGAAAAGTTGGTAAATTCCTATTGTAATTAATAACCAGTAAAGATAATAGATAATGGTATCAATACTGTATGTATCTGTATGCATGCAGAAATGCATGCAGATGATTCAAAAAACCATTTTTTTTTCAGAACATGAAAAAATGTACTGGTTTTAGGATGCCTGTTCAGATTTCTTGTATGAGCAAACAAAGGAGATAAAAGACATTTAACTGAATGTCAGCTGGTGGAGACAATGGTCTCTGACACTGAATTCCAACCAACTTACATTCCAGGAGGCATGAGCCAGGACGGAGTGGTGCACTACAGGGAATGTGAACTTGGAGTCAGGAACCTAAGCAGTCCTGACGTGGGCATCTTCTCAGTGTGTTTTCGGACAAAAAAATTAGTCTCTTTGTTTGAAGAGACTACTTATCCCATGATGTGTGGGTTGAAAATAAAGTAGTACACAACTTAATGCATAATGTTCTTTTCATATAACTATTCATATATATATCCATATATGTATATTGAAAATAAACTTACACATATGCACATGTAGATGTGTATAATATCAACACTTTGGCAACCTCTTCTTATTGTAAACTGTTGTGGCTCAGATACTCATGTCACTGCACTTGGAGAGATTTTCTGTATTCACTTTCAATGATTATAAAAAGAAAGATTTTGCTTTGTCTATGAATATTCCTATGTAACTGTGTGTGTGTGTGTGTTTATACGTGTGTGGGGGTTATGTGTGGGGGATGGTGTGCAAGAGGTTTCCAGAACACCTTTGCTTTGATCTATGAGTCTTCTTACATTCCAATCATTTCTTGAGATATTTTATCTTTGAAAGGAAGTGAGAATAAAGGTAGTCCTTCATTTTCCCTAACAAGATCATTGCATGGTAAGTTGTGACAGTTCATGGCTCCGAAGATGAATTTTCCACCAGATAAACCTGTCGAGAATGTTTCATAGAGGAGGTTATCAGAAATTCATGGATAGATGGGGGCAGCATGGGCCTCTGTCCTTGGAGAGTTGGTTTGTCTGTGATAATATAAAGTACTCAGGTGGTAAGATGGGGTAGGATGCCAATGCAGCTTTGAGCATGTCCATCTTCAACGGTGTCAGGGGTTCATTTGTTAGCCTAAGACACCTCCTTGTCAGCAAAAGGCAGGCCCAGAACATACCTGGTGAAAACAGATAGAGAACTGCATTTGTTCATTTTCTTTGGGGTAGAGGAAAGTCTGGGACAGATTAGCACTCCTGGCATTTACAAACAATTTTGGAATTCAACAGTAGAATAAAGAAAGTCATTTCTGCTGAAGCCACTGGGGATGAGTGTAAATTTGTTTAACTGTAGTAAGGTACTGGGGTTTCCATCTTTTATGATCTGTTTGTCAAAACTCATTCATTCACATGGCTGAGTTGTTTGGGTTTGTTTTGTATTGTTTGGCCAATTTTCTGTCTTGTCAGAGTAAAATCTTTTGGCTTAGAAAACTTTTGGGGTGAGCTTTGTCTTGTAAAATGAACATATGAATTAATCTTAGAACTTGATGATGGGTTTTAAAAAAATAATGGAATTTTTAATGAAACCAGCATCAACCAACAGATTGATAGAAAATCATCAAACTGAAATCAACCTTCAGACAAAGCTTTGGTGGCCCCATGGAGGCAAAGGAAAATGTGTTTGTCTGAAAGTAATTTCTTATCTTCTCTGGATTTTAGACAGACCATAATGTAACGGATAAATGAAAAATGGTCTCACACACAGAAAAAAAAACATCTTTTCACAAATTTACCCATCAGGAGAGATCAATCTAAAACAGTTTTAGCCCACCAGAACTTATGCAAATTATTTTTAATTGAATGCTGTTGTTACATGACCACTACAAGGAGCAGTACTCTGGGACTGTAAAAAGATTTACACCCTGTTTCCCCCACCGAAACAAACAAACTAGCAAATGAAATAAATCCATTAAGTCCTAACTTTATGGTCTTATTTCGAGGTAGAGTTAAACATTCTTTATCCAAAATGCTTGAGACTTACGTTTAAAGATTTGGAGTTTTAAAAGTGTGTTTGTTTTTAATTTTTCAGTTGCACAATGAGATATCTTGTGGCCGAGGCATTACTATCCTGTTTATAAAAATTTCTTTGAGGCTTCATTTATGTCCTGTGTATATAGGCTGAGGTTAACTTTATGTAGTATTTTAACTAGTTTGTGAGTGACGCTATTTTCACAGTGTGGAGTTTTCTACTTCTATTATGTGGGTGCATATGGATTTGGGTTTGGGGGGTTCTTTAAACTCTTAGAATTAAGGGATGCTTAATCTGAAATAAATTAAAATGACTTGAATCAACATCTCTAGTGCATTCATGGAATGATAACATGAGAGATGTAGAGGATTCACAGGGAGAATGTCATGTGCTAGAGAAGACAGTGGCAGTGATGTCCTTGGAAGACAGGGAAGGCTTCAGAGTTAGCAAACAACCACAAGTGGGTGGAGACCAGGTAGAATCTTGCATGTGAGTTTCCAAGAGAATTCAGCCTTTTCACTCCTGGGAGCTCAGGCTTTCTGCTTCCAAAAGTATGGGACTGTAGTTTTTGTTCGCTGAGGCCATTTGGTTTGCTTCTGTTATGACAGCCCTAAGCCTTGTGAAGAAAGGCTTTTGTTAAGTAATGTCAGTCTTATATGAAGAATTCCAGAGAAGCCTGCTTAGACCATGACGTCTTCTATCATGGAATAAAGCAATAGTGGGCTACAGAGCTGGAGCCAAAGGTCCCGGTGCTGTGAGAATGACTGTGCCTTCCCAGGACTAGTGCTAGCCCCTCCTGTCACAATTTCTGGAGAGGCTAGAAACAGAGTGGGTTCCTTCTCTCTCTTAAAAGACCACAAGGATGAACTCATTTCTGCTTTCTGTTGTATTACAATAAAGTCTCCTAACTATGAGCCAGCCATTTGTTACCTCCAAATCCTTACCATGGTAGGCTTCTCTATCTAAACGCTGGAGTCAGTTACAAATCTGTTTCTAACTCCAGAAACCTCTCTACTTTGTGGGCTTCATGTTCCACCACAAGCAAGATCTCCCACCGCAGTATTTTCTTTGGTATTATCATTTCTACCCTTTGGGTGGAAGCTAGCAATGTTGGATTATTTCCGACCTTTGAGCCATCTCACCCACAACTTGTCCTCTTATGTCCTGCTTACCATGTGACCCGAAAGGTGAACTGATGCCTTTTCTTGATGCTCACTGTGACTCTGGATGCTTCTTTCTTATCATCCTTAAATTTTGCCATGGTGACAAAACAGATGCAAGAAGACCATATTGACCCCTATCCTTCCTCCCTCCCAATCATGCCCCTCCCCCTAAACTATAGTGTCCCATTCTGAGCCAACCTACCCCCTTGTAAGTACAATTCAGATGCTATGTCTCCTCGTGCTCTTGACCCGCCCTACTCTCCTTGCTCCCAACTTTCACTACCTGCCTGCTTCTCAGTTAGCCCCTGTCCTAGGAACTGTCAGCACCGACAGTTCATTTGTCATCTAGTTGCTGAGACAAGAAACCTAGTAGCTATTTTACTTTTTCTTCCTGTTTGATGCTATGCTTAACCCATTTGCAAACTTCTAAGAGATTTCTTAAATCAGATCACGTTTTACCATATGAATTAACTTCAGGTCAGCATCTTCACTCCTAGAGTATTTGGTCACATTGCCTCTAATTGTTGTTTCTTTGTCATTTTTAAAAAGACTTAACTATTTATGTGTGTGTGTGTTTTGCATATGTGCATGCATGTATATTACATGTGTGTAGTGCCTGAGGAAGCCAGAAGAGGTCATTGGATCCTCTGGAGCTGGAGGTGTGAGCAGCCATGTGGGTGCTGGGAACCCAATCTGGATCCTTTGGAAGCGTAGCACATGATCTTAACCACTGAACCATATCTCCAGTTCCTACCTTCTTGAGCTTTTAAAAAGTTCTTCCTCAGTTAGAAATCTTATGATCATAAATTATGTTGCATGATTATGTTACAAAGCCCTGCTTTGGTTCAGTTATTTTCAGAAGGAGATGCAAAGATGAAAAAGAGTATTGTAATGACCAGGAGCCCATCCCTGCTTCTTCTGCAGGGCAGTAGCACACTAAGCTCTTTTTGTTCAGGAACCCACCAAATGTACTCTCTCTGCCAGGATCTGCTGCAAAAACATGTGTCCCAGCCCTCATCAGATCTGTATGTCCTTGTCAGTGTCCCTTCCAGGCCATGCTTTTTGAAATGGCTATTCCCAGATCCTTGCCACACCGTTCCCTTATCTAACTGTAATTTTCTTCATAGCCCAAACACGTAGAAAGGCCTGTTATTTATTTATCTGCTACTTATTTATTGTCTCTTCCCCTAAAATATAAGCTCCACCAGGCCGCTGAGTTTATTGCTCTCATTCATAGTGACTGAATTACTGCCAAGACACGCAATATATTAAAGGATATTCGTAGAGTGAATGAAACATTTATTAGAAATAATAGTAGGCTATTAACAGTGAAATTTTTGTTTATCTTTGGCTAGGAAGAAGAAAGTCTGTACTGGCACGGGCTCAGGTGTTATTAAATTGTGCAAATACTGGCAGAGTCCTGCTGCTGTTGGGTTGGCTTCTAGGCCAGAGAGTAGACTCAATGCCGAGGAAGAAATTTCCTGGGCAGTGGGCAGTGTGACACACTTCATAAAGTTGGAATGTGTGGAATCTAAAGGGTCTTTAAATATCCACTTTTACAAGGGGTTTTTATAGAAAATCTAATAAACACTAGGAAATAAGGATTATTTCCTAGCTCGAGGCACACAAACGTGGAAGGAAGATAAGTGAGCGGCAGGCAGAAGGGAGGCAAACTGAGAGCCTGGAATTTAATACAATAGTCAGTGCCCATGACTTTAGCTTCAGCCGGTTTTCTTAAGTGACGTCTGCCTCTGGGCTGTAGAAGACACTGCAGGGACTAAACATAGAACCTTTCCCAGGTTCAAATCCTGGCTCAGCCACCCAGGTGTGTGATCCCTAAGACATTGACTCACTGATCTGTGACTCAGTTTACCATCTTTTAAGGGGCCTACTGATAGGCACCTATCAGCACTAAACGATCAGCACTGTGTGTGCTCAGAACAGACCTGGCACTCCATAGATGACTAATATGATCCACACAGCTGAGGACAGTTCCCAACGTGAACTGCCACTGGATAAGTCAATATGCATGCATATCACACCTCTTTAGAAGGCAGAGAACTCAGAGAACTAGGCAGGATCAGGCGCTGGCACATTCTCTGACTCTATGTCATCTTTGTGGTGTGAAGACTTCTGGAAAATCTATGTGAGATTCATTATTTTGAAACTGATTGGTGGTCAATGGCCAAAGATGTGTTTTGAATGGACTTTGGCTCTGCCACAACTCACCATGAGAGGTGGCTAAGAGAATCACCTCTCCTGGACCTCAACTGTTTTTCTGGAATAACTAAGCTGGCATGTCCCATCCTGCTTGGTTCACTGCTTTGCTTTAACAAAAAAGATTCCTAGTGTCTAAAACATATAAATTGTTTATTCATCTCCACTGACACAGTTCATGGCTGTATCTCCAGGTCTTTCTTAGGACCTTCATATAACAGTTCTACCCGAAGGAATATAAGACATATCTGAGTGGATTGGCCATCAGACCCTCCCCTGCAAAATACATTGTGTTCTTCTTCCTGATGCCATCTGGATGCTGATACCCAAAGTTACCTTGGAAACTGCATCCTCAGTGGCAGATGCTCCACCAGACAGGTCTCTGAACAACTGCACAGAACAGGGTTCCTTCTCCGCCCTACCAGCTGACCAGAACCTCACGAGATTGCCACAGAAGGGAAAAATAAGCTTCTTTTGGGATCTCAGCTATAGAGATTATTTGTTGGCATAACTATCTTTATCTAACTCAGTACTCCATTGTTACTATGTGATCCATATTTTTATTTTAGTGATACAGATATATACATGTAGTTTTATTTCAAGCTTATGCACTTACTCATTTTTTTTTTCAGCAAACCTTTTTGTGAATTTTTTTAAAATGTGTCTGAAAGCCAGACCCCTGGCCTTTTCAAACTGAAGCCTCAAATGTTTGATTTTCAATTCCTTGACTCTTTACATCTCTGAACCAAGTAAAATGTCTTGTTTCATCTGAAAGTCTGTGAAAACCGGTGCGAATGAAAAGTTTTTACCTTGCAGCAAATTAACACATATCCATGGTGGCTATAAATGAGACACTGCAATTAGTGAAAATGCCTCTCGGATGACGAATGGCTCATTAGTGGCCGGACTTTCTTATTTAGAATAACCCTTTGTGTTGAAGAAATTCTAGCTCTTGGTGTTTTCACTGACACCTCTCAAAGAGTCTGAAGAGTGGTTTGTAGGCTTTTTTTTTTTTTTTTTTTTTTTTTTAAATTGACCAAAAAAAAAAAAAAAAAAAAAAAAAAAAAAAAAAAAAAAAAAAGACAAAACCACTGACAAGAGGTAGACTGTTGAAGAGAATCATGGTGCTGGGTTTGCGTTACTCCTGTGGGAATCTGTGTAGAGGAGAAAGGAAATGTGGGTGAGGTGCAGGCATATGGTTTGGTCATCATTGTGAGCATGTGTTAAGATCATGGTGGGAGAGCATACAAAGAGAGGAGGAAACATGGAGACTGCACCTGAATAGCTCATCTTATTTCCGTGTTTGAAGGTCCAGTTTCTGTAGCTCCTTAGGGTGCACAGCAGCTCCCTGCTTACACTATAGGACTCATCTAACGAGGAAGAATGCAGAAGAATGCAACCAGGTACCTCCACCAGCAGCTGTGGCCCCAGTGCTTTGACCCATTCTGTGACTGTGTGAGATATCAAGGAGTCTTAGTGACAAGAAACATCAAGACTATAGCCGTGTGCATTGGGAAAAAGTACATCTTTTCCCAGTGAGCATCAGGCATAGAACAATGTAGAACAGGATTCCTTCTTAACAACTGATGAAGTCACTCACTTGAGTGCCTGGCAAAAGGGTACCCTAGAATGATTCCCCGAGAGACTCATGTACCTGGACCATGTACAACTCTACTTATCTGGGGCCAGATCCTAGGAAACAAGTAAACAAAGAAATACATCATGTCGTGTAAAGAACAAACAGGAAGTAAAATATCAGTAAGTGTACAGAGCCCCTGGTGTAGATACAGGGGCAGGGATTTGCACAGTGTGTTCATGCCCTGAATGGACAAGCTTGTCAGCCTGAGAGACTCAGGAGAACAAGGATTGCTGGCAAAAGCTACAAACTGAAGCCTCAAAGAGGCTGCAGCTAGATAGTAGCTATTGGCTTTGAGTCCTAGCTACTCGGTAGGTAGAGGCAGGAGTATCACATGTTGCAGCTTAGAGAAAAGAGTTTTCAATGTTTCCACTATAAAGTGATGATAGGTGTACTGGCTTGTTTTGTGTCAACTTGACACAAGCTAGAGTTATCACAGAGAAAGGAGCCTCAGTTGAGGAAATGCCTCCATGAGACTTAGCTGTAAGGCATTTTCTAACTAATGATCTAGGGGGGAGGGCCCAGCCCAATGTGTGTGGTGCCATCTCTTGGCTGGTAGACCTGGGTTATAAGAAAGCAAGGTGAGCAATTCAAAGGAATCAAGCCAGTAAGCAACATCCCTCCATGGCCTCTGCATCAGCTCCTGCTTCTTGACTTGCTTGAGTAACAGTCCTGACTTCCTTTGGTGATAAAGAGCAATATGGAAGTGTAATCTGAATAAACCCTTTCCTTTCCAACTTGCTTCTTGGTCATGATGTTTGTACAGAAGTAGAAACCCTGACTAAGACAATAGACAAGGTCATATCAATTCTGATATGAAGTTATATAATATATTCACATAATGAATTATTACATAGCCCCTTATTTATAAATATAATTTATATGTTGTTATGTATCAGCTAAGATAAATTTATTCTTAAAAAGAAGGGTTTGGAGTTCTTGTATACATGTGAAAACCAATATCCCATAGCAATCCAGGAGCATGAAAAAACAAGGGCTTGAGTTTTAGAAAGTGACAATTAAATATCAGTGTCACATAAGCAAGCCCCACCCTCACATCATTTCTACTATCTGTGTCATAGCCACCCTGAAGATGTGGTCCTGGTTGTAACAGTATTGCTCTGGGACAGGCTGTATCCCCACAGCATCTCTAGCCTTCAGGGTCTAGTTAGTGTCTTCTATTGAAATGTCTGGCGACTTTCTTTTCTGACATTGCACATAAACCTTATGAGCACTTATGATATGTGCAATGTTCACTTTGAGACTCTACCTGTTGCCATTTCATGTACATGGCACTGTTAAATTAAGCTGGCCTTTTATGACTCTGGGTGAAAGCACCTGTATGCTCAAGCAGGTGTACTTTTGGGATTAACGGACTCATAGAAATGAGAGGTGAATAAGATATGTTGAGATGTTCAGAAGAATTATTTAGCATTTATTTTTATATCGATTCAGTAGTCAAACCTACAAACAGTGTATGGTGAGGACAAATTCTTTACTAATTTATTTTTCTTTCTACTCATTAGATCATCTCCATTTACATCTGAAAATTGAGCACTGCACCCTTAAATCATTTGCAACAACTTTATTAAGAATTCAGAATAGGGATTTCCTGCCCCTGGGGTTACTGTTAGTATTAGAGCCTGTCCACTAGTTAAAATTAACACATGATTATTAGTGAGATTGGGCTCCATGGTCCATACAAGGAGGCTGGGCTGATTAAAATGCAGACTTGAAAAGTTACCAGCTCCAAACAGTTTCTCTTACACATTAGGTGTCATGATCCTTGTGTTTGGTGTACTTTGGTATTGTCACACTGATTCACACTCTTCCTGCATGCACAGATTACAACAGCCCTTTGAGTTTTCTCATCACAATTCTGGTTTCTCTACTAATTGGAAGTAAGAAGAGATGGAAAGCTCGGGTAGATGATAGCACGGGGAAGGACAGGGCTTCTAGATGCTGTGACAGAGATGTTCAGGGTCAGGAGAGATGATTTCACATGAACCAGGCTTTGAATAGCCAAGAGTCTACCTTGTAAATAGTGTAGTTTGTTACAATGCACAAGTATTTATCAGACAGAGATACACAACTCTTATTAACCCAGTAGTCAAGAATATATTCCACAGTAGAAATGGGGCCATGATGTTGGCACCAATTTAAGTTGGGGACTTAAATTGAGTTGTGAAATGATTAGACTAATCCTTTCATGGCTTGATATTCTTATCTGGGAAGCTATACTAAATAATACAATAGTCTCTCCTTATCTGCAGTCTCAGTTACCCACCATCTACCACATTTGCAAATACTAAGTGAAAAATCCAGGCACAGAGGACTTACCCACTTCAACTTGCAGTCTTCGGGAGAGTGTGATGAAACCCTCTCCTAACACCCCCACACCATCCAGAATGTGAATTGTCCCCTGTCCCACTTACCCATGGTCGAAATTTCCCGCTTATTAGTTATAGTCTGGATTACAAAATGGACTGTCATAGAACCAATGCTTGGGTTGGAGTAACCCCTATCTTACTCAGTAGCAGCCTTAAGGACAAAGTTAGTGATGCTGGCAGTTTGGATATGCTAAAGTGAAATCATGACGTTTTCTTCAAGTATTGCTATCATAGGAAGAAACTGTAAGTACAGTCAAATAAGATCTTTTGAGGGAGGAAGTGGCTACATTTTATAATGGTTTATTATGGTATAGTGCCATAAGCATTATAGGTTGCTATTAGTTTTTTTATTTCTCCATTGTGCCTAAATTATCAGTAAATCTTTACTATCTATAAACATACACTCATAGGAAAATAGGATTTGTGTCAAGTTTCAGCATCCTGTTGGGAGCCATGGGACAGAATCCCCTAGGAGAGATGGGACTATGTTACCTTAATACTTACCTGGTAGAGTTGTTTTGTTACTGATGCTAGAAATAACATCAACTGAAACAAAATCAGCTGCAGCAGCATTTAATGAGAACCTATCATTATGTGATAAATACTTTACGTGGGTCATCTCATCTAATAATCATAATCATTTATAATAATCATGTAAATTAACATGTAAAGTTATAAGGATTGTACCTGGCACCTATTATGTATTAGAAGTGTCATTTTATGCCTTTAACAGGATATTACTATCAACAAAAACAAAATAAGACATGAAAACCAGACATCAAATGATTCAGCATAGATAGAAGGTGATGGAAGAGAGGTTCTTCCAATTCTGTCTAGAGAATTTTCAACTAGAAACCTCTTTTGACATCTTTGATCTGTTTTGTCTCAGTGCTGAAATGGCTCTCCAGTGTGCAAGCATCACCCCCTCTGAGACTCTCTTAACCTATGAGAAGTTCACACCTTTTTCTCCAATCCTTTCTTTCTCTCACTGAAATGCTAATACTGTGACAGACACTACTGTAGTCATCTAGAACCTCCTCTTTCCTTGAACACCCCAACAGATAGTACATGTTTCTTATTTTCTCCCTGTCCCATGCTCTGTGCGTATAGCAACTCAACTGTTTATTCAAGAAATTATAATCTGCATTTGCTGAGCATCAATGCCATTCTAGACCTGGAGACTCAAGAAGACAGAAAACCAATGAGCAGCCTCAATCTAAAGCCAGTAGTGGTGGGAATGTTACAGCAGAAAATGAAGAAGTAGTTGGGGCATCTTCCCCAAGTGTAACCTTTAAGTGAGATGTCATGTGTGCTGGGTAAGCCTCTGCATATATTGGGAGGGGATGCTCCAGGGGGAGAAATAATAAAGATGAAAGTGTCCAGGTGGGAACTTTTTGACTTGGACTAACAGAAGTGTTAAAGGCAGAGTATGTGACCATGGGGACAGTTTGAACCTTATGCTGTGTTATGGGTGCCACAGGAACAGTGTGATTATATTGATATATTATGAGTGCTTTACCCTCTTTGATGGTTACTTATTATTTATTACCTAACCAATATTAAGTTTTGCAATCTCTTCAAAAGCTATTTGTATATTTCTGTAGGCCACCAGACAAAGACTGGTAGGGAACTTCTCTTGGGCTTCACAATCACCTGTAAAAAGTTCATGATTAACAGTTTCTGTAATTTAGGGGAATGCTGCTGTGGAGCCCCTCTTTTCTGTTAGGTTCACACTGATTCACCATGTAGAAAGTGACTTCCTATTGAGGCATCCTGAATATGTTCTTGATTGCTCACAAGGTGCCATAGATGCTTTTTTGGATGAGCAAACACTATATGGTTCCCTGGACTTTACTGTCATTTATGATCAAAGGTCTCTGTTGCTCATGGTCCTGTGGGAGCTGAAACTGATAAACTGTTCAGAAGAAATAATTTGCAGTTGAATGTTTCAGCAAAAGGACCATAAAAGGGTATTCTTAATTTCTTATTTAATTTAAAACCCAACTTCTCATCTTTATCATAAAAGATAAAACTCTTGTTTATTATGTACATAATAATTGTATATATCTATGAGGTCCAATGTGATGTTCTCATATAAGTATATATATAGTGTCATAAGCAAATAATGGTAATTGAATGACTACTTTAAAAAAGATAGGACACAGGTACCAGTGAGGAGGCAGAGTGAAGAACAATGAATACAGTTGTGGGGAAGATAAAGTAGTGCATAGTTCATGGAAAACATGATGAAGGGACCCCAAAAACTAAACCAAAGCTACTGTCTGGTCCAACAGTTCCACTGAAAGTGAAACACGCTGGCTGTCAAACAGATGGGCACTGCTTTGTTCTTTGATGTTCTCTTTATAAATAACTAATATTTTGAGTCAATCCAGGTGTCCAATAGCAGGTAATAAATCAAGAAACTGTTTCTCATACAATAAAAGGGATACTACCCACCCTTCCCAATAATGAAATCCTGTCCTTTGCAAAGGCATGAATGAGGCTGGAGGGCAGCACGTGAAGTGAAGTGAGACTCAGAAACTCAAATCCTGTGAGGTCTATGCCAGTTAATGTCAGAGCAGTTGTGCCTAGAAGAGTGGTTGGGAAGGGGGAGAGGGAAAAGGGGGAGATGGCCATTAGAAGGAAGTTAACAGAAGACGGGGAAAAAGCACTGTAGTCGACTTTTACACAGTCAGATGCTAGTGATAAGTTGCATTTCTCTAGGGAGCCAGAAAAGGTGGGGTTTGAATGTTCTTCTCATAGATAAGTGGTAAGTGCTTGAGGTAAGGAATATTACCACTTAGCTTCCATGTAATTGCCTTGGTTGGTACTAAGTTATTAACTAGCCAGTAGATAACAATGATTTTGTGGTGTCTACTCAATAATTTTATTAGGCTGTAGATAATTAAGCAAATCCTTATTTTAAAGAGAATATAAACATATTTCTCATTTAAATACATTTGAGACTTTTCTAATAATGTTTTATGTATTTGTGTATGTATAAGCACACATCATGTATGTATGTATGTATGTATGTATGTATGTATGTATGTATATACTTATAGTACTGGTGACTAAGCCAGGACCTCCCATGTTCTCGACAGGTGCTACAATCTTAGTCCTTCTGCTTTCACATTGACATATTTTATAGGAGAACGTGAGAATGAGTGGGATTGGCATTGCTGTGGTCCTGGATGATGCTGAGCTCATGTTTGATGCTGAGGTCCTGGTCCATGCAGGGGAAGTGAGGAAGGATGCAGACTTCCTATGGTTCTGGAACTGATCTTTTTTTTTTTTTGTTTTTTTGTTTTTTTGTTCTCTTTGCACCTCTCACTGGGCTTGTCCTCTCAAAGGCTCTAGGACATGATGAACTGCTCATGTGAGAAGCATATGTTTTATGTACCTTACAAACCAAGCACACATTGCTTTTCTTTATTATGAAATAGTTTCATATATCATTTAAAATACCTCATATTTTCATATTCTATATCATGTGTGTAACACATCTGCACATAAAAAATGTAACAAATTCACTCTGTTCTCGCTCTGGCTTAAGAAATAGAACTTTCGTTCCTTCTGGACTCTGAATTCCTACTTCTTTACAACTTTTCTCCTGTGAGTGAATGACCAGGGGTTTGTTTCCAAATTATTTTCCCCCTTGACTTTAGAGTTATACAAGATACATACTTTTGTGGTGTGCAAACATTATCTTTTCCAACAGTATCTATTAGTTTACCTTTACCAAAAAGGAACTTGTGTAAATACGAGTACAAAGGTGACATTTTTCACTACCTCATTTCAGAAAAGTAACTGATCCACACCCCGTTGGCCAGAAGTGGTTTCGTGCTCCAGATGTGTGAGCAACCTTTAACAAAGAATCAACATACAACACATCAACATACAGGTGCATAGTAAATTTCTTGCTAGTGGGTCTACAGCACTTGTGTCTCTGCATCTGTTTGCTGTACAAATTTGGGGATTTTTTGTGATGAGATAAAGTTGGGGTTATGTAATCTTGTAGGTTGGCAACTTTTGAGACTCAGATTCCGGAATGTCAGCCTTCAGGCTTTCTGAACACTTGCTTTCTTTGTATAGGCAGTGCGCTGAGTGCTTCAAGAGCTACAGGGATAAATAAGCTGCCCTTCCTATCCTCAGCAAGCCTTTTATTGTCTGGTAGAGGAAACTAAAGAAGTGGGACCTCAGAAGGAGATTCAAAATACCACTATTTGTTCAGAAGGTAACGTAGGGGCTGTGTCTGAGAGGTACACAGGGGCACTGGAAGGTTAAGAAGGTGATAGCAGGGAGGCATCTGATACGGTAGGGATGATAGGGGCCAATCTGTAAAGGCCCACATATAACCCTGGACCTGCTCCTCGAGGGACAGAACCCCTTGAAACTGCAGGCCACTGGATTGGTCCCACTGATGCCTTTGTTTAGTTTATAGTGAGCCCAGAACATCCTCAACGTATCCGAACCAACAGGACTGAGAAGTGTCACCTCCAGGTGGCTGTGCTGGTTCCATCTCATGAGGTAATACCATCGCTTTCTAACCACAGGCCAGGTACTTGTCTTGACTCTGTAGACAATGGCAGACGGATCCCAGCACACTGAAATCTCTGTCTCATTGAGCTTACCTTCCAATAGTAATGGACAACGCTCACACACAGTCTGGACTTCAGTGAAGGACAAGAACTATTAGGGAGGAGGGTAAAGGAGGAGGGGCCGGAAGCTGAGAGAAAGCTTAATCATTCTTCACTTATCTGTCCATTTAAATTGTCAACAAAACCCAGAAACTATTTTGACACAACATGAAAGACTGGGAAAATTTTAAAGACAACAGTTTAAGGCAATCAATGCTTTTTTTCCCCCTATCCCAGTATTTGAGGAGAACAATGGTACAAGCTGTATCAGAAACATGTTGCCGCATTTAAAACTCCATAGAGAAATAGAGTTGATCTCCATTTATCACACACATTCTTCTTCCTCTATCTTAATTGCTTCCGTCAGAAGGAATAATAAAAAAAAATATTCTTGGTCTGACTCTCTCGTGAAAAACCTGTCTCTGACAGACAGCAGAAGCATCCAGATTCTGATCATGAGATTATTCACACTGTAGTCTCTCTATGGTCAGGGCCAGTGGAGAAACGGGCTTGCTGTGTGCTTCCCAGCATACTCTCCAGGGACCCTCGGGAGCTCCCTTGCACTTACTGCTTGAAGAATGATTGCCATCCAGAAGAGGTATCCTTTGGGCAACCTCTAGCTCTGGGGCCTTTGGAACCAAATTTCCGTGGAGTGGTTTAACTGCAGGGGACTTCTGAAGTCTCTTAGAAGTGAGGGCCAGTAAATGAGCAGGAAGTTAGACGTAGACAAGCTAACCGGCAAATAACGGAATTAATAAAGACGTGAGAAGCTGAGTCAGGGCTGAGAGCTAAGCACCACTAGATCAAGAGGTGTCAGCTTTTCTCTCGGCTTCTCCTCCACCGCGCCAACTGTCAGTAATTTAACTAACATTTTGTAAATAAATGTGGCGCTCGGACAGCTGTCAGTGTGCCTGCTGTAAACACTCCCTTTGTCACTGAAAGCTGGCAGTGCCACTGAGCTTCTTCTGCAAGTGTGCCAGCACTGACAGTTGGCTTCTGGGACCAGGACTATCGGGGAAGCATGGGGGACCTCTAAGAGGGTCGATATCCATGCCTCCTGTCTTGTACATCGATTCTACCTGTCCTGGGACAGTTGACTAAAGTGTAATCCACATCCTTGTCATGCCTGCCCTTTGCCAAGGCCAAAACAAAGGACAGTTTTTCTTAGTACCTTCAGCTTTTAGTTGTTACCCTCCCCCCCCTTCCCTGTTAGCAACCCATAGCAGACATGTTTTTTGGGAGTTAGACTTAGGTTCTGTGTCTACTCAAAGACGCAGAGCTTACAGCTTTATTTTATTTATTTTATGGAGGCAGATGGGTGTTTGGTTATGCAGCCTCCTGTTCCTCAAGCTTTGGTTGTCTTCTGTGAAGGAGACAGATGGCTCTGAAGCTAACTCTACCAGGCTACATCTTTAGGTTTTGCTGGGCATGTGCTAAAAGGTATTCTGCCCCCAGACTAAAACTTCTTAACTTACCCTCTTTATCTTCTTAACTTTAACCTAAGCAGGAAGACAAAAAGATCCGTCTTGATGTCTAGTCTCATGGGCACAGTGTTGGGACTGTTGTAACACATGTGCTATAACACCCTGGGAAAAAGGTTAGGTAATTGGATAGTTGTACATCGATTTAGTGATAATAACTTCAATGGACATTTATTGAACTCCTTTTTTAGATGAGAGGGGTATATTGCTTTGTGCATTTTATTTATATGTTGATGAGTATATAAATGTATGGGTGAATAGGGATTTAACCTTAGATAGTTTAATTACATGGTCTCTGTGTGTTCTTTATTTAAAAACCACTTTATTTGTTTACTTATTCATTCATTCATTGATTCGTTGTATGTGTCTGTATGTGTGCATTCTCAGTGCACATGCAGAGGATAGAGGATGATTTGCAGGAGTTGGTCCTTCTCTTTTGTTGTAAGTTCCAGGGGTCAGATTTAAGTTGTCAGGCTTGGCCACAAATATGTTTGCCCACTAATCCATCTTGCTGGCCCATCTAGACTCTTGATGACTTCGAGGGTGTTCTCCATTTTATACCCTGTGCACTAGGTATGAAATTGCCATTTTTTAAGGAGCTAGAAAACATTGAAATAATGCCCCCCCCCCAAAAAAAACACTCAATAAAAGAACTTGGATCTTTTTCTCTGATGAATGAGCTTTGTATAGTACTATTGCAGATCTGGAGGGACATTAGTCCAAGGATATAGACCACAGTGTAAATATATAGAGAACAGAGGGAAATGTCATTCAGAGAATGGATGGTGTAGTCCAATAGGAAATTTACTTAGCTTCATTAGTAAAATAAGAATAGTAATTAATAGAAAATACCTTGCAGAGATGGTTGAAAGATTACATGAAATGATCTGTAGAAGGTATTTTAGCAGTGCCTGCCTTAGTGATTCATTCATTTGTTGGAACATTCATTAAATGTGTGATGTGCCATGATTCCAGAACGCGGGAGAGAGACATATGTTCCTGAGACTTACAGTCTAGTCATGTGAGGGGAGATGGTGAGCCTGCAGAGAACTATATACAGATATGTCAGATTTAATGAAGCACTGGGATGAGGCCACAGCTGGAGAGGGTTAGCAAAAGTTCCATTAATAGAAAGTAAAACTTGAGCTAGAAGTAAGGGAGAGAAGGAGCTGGGAGAGAATGTTGCAGCAGCAGCCACAGCACCAGCACCAGCATCTCTCTTCTTGAGCTGAAAGGGAACAGAGCACTGAATGTAGAGTAAGATGGACCACAGGTGTGTGTCTAGGAGACAGAATGGGGCCTCATTTCATCATGATCATGGGAGTGGTCAAAGCAGTTTAAGGTAAACAATCTGAGTCACTTGGTCATAACGGGATGCTGATGACTAGTTCTTCTGAGAGATATGCAAGTCACTGAGGCATAAGTTCTGTGGCAACTTCTTCAGATTATGTAGGTCCCAGAGAAATATGGGGTAGATCTGCTCCACGTGCAGATGGTAACCAATGGACTATATTTCCAGATGTGCTTCACTGTGTAGCTGAGTTAGTCAGTCAGTGCAAGATGGTGTTGGTGACAGCACTGTTTTCTGCTACATTATCATTATTGTGGTTGTATACAGTGACCCCTTTTCATCTCCAGATATACTTCCACAATTCCTGCTGTGTTACTACCTCAATTCAAACATGGGCACTGTGTTTTTAGAGAATACAGCCACCCGTTTTCCTACTTAACACCCAGTCAGGAAGCTTTTCATTCCCCACTTCACTTGTAAGATTGAGATTAAATTATTGTATTCAATAGTCATTAATTCACCAATTGTCAGGAACCAGTTTGTGTCCAGGCCCATGCCCAGTGCTCCCTGGAGGAATTATTTTGGTATGAAGTGGGTGTGATGGGAGGAAGTCCAGGAGAGGAAACCAGGAGAAAGGCTCCCTGGCACGTTTCCTTAATTGCCTTCTGCAATGCTCTCATTAATTTCCAGGGTCAGAGAGATGCTCTGTGGTCCTAATTACCTTGCCCATACAATTATCTATTTTATTTAAAATTGCCCCCTATTGTCTTAGTCCTTGCAGAGTTTTATTCCAAACTGACAGAGGAATATCGGCCCTAGATGTACGCCTTGTCTCCTGTAGAACAGAAGAAGTGAATGTGTGGGTGAAGACGGTGACAGATACCACTTTTAAATAAATCGCCAGCACTCCCAATCATTAATGCTGGCATTTTGTCCTCCTGTTAAATTTGTGTTAATGTACCAGCTCTGTGACTTTGCTCTGGTGCTGTGATCACGAGGAATCATGAAAGGGAGGAATTGAGGAAATTACACACACACACACACACACACCATACACACATTAGTGTGTACACATGCACACAGCAGTTTTGTACATATTTCATCATCTTCTAGGAATATCTGTATCTAAAATCAGTGTTCAGGATGATGCAGCAGAGGAATCAACATTTTAAAGTATATTAAATTACATGCTCAGTCTCTCAGGACGTTCAAGTGAGCCAATATTTCAAGCAATTTGTCACCAAAGATGGTTAAAATTAAAACAACAATTTTGAAGCATATAGGATTAAATTACAATTCATCTTAAAATTAATTTATCTGGCACCTCCCATCCTTGTGTATAATACACCAAATTCCCTCCAAACACTAAAATACCTTGCATATAGTGTTGTTTAATTAAAAATTTGCAGAGTATGTGTGCATGAGCATGCTCTTGTATGGTATGTGTGTTTTGTGTTTGTGTGTGCGTGTGTGTGTGTGTGTGTGTGTGTGTTTGTTTGTTTAATTCAGTTCTCTCTTTCCGTCAATTGCATTGCATTCTGGGATTTGAATTCAGATTATCAGACTTGGCAGAAAGCACTTTTACCTGCTGAGCCATCTTGGCAGCTTGTTTTGTTTATTTTAGTCTGACTGAAATATTGAGGCTTTCTTGGGTGCCTTCTTATCACGCTCTGAGTGTGGTTATTGGACTACTGGCAAGTGGGAAGGGGTTTCAAGATTGGCCATTGCCCTGAAAAAGTGGTCCTTCCTCTGATGACTCAGGAGACAGAGCCTAAGGAACACACACACCTGGTACCACAGGGACAGTCTGGAGACAGTCTGTGTAGGGGGCTATCAGGCACTGTGCCAAGCCTTCCCATGTGTCTTCTACCCACTTGGGGAGACAGTGTCTATCTTGATTATAACTACAGCTGCCAGACTGAGAATAGCCCTGCAAAATGCCCAAGAAAGCAAGACTAGTAAATGTTGGGGCAAAGGTTTCCATTCTACCAAAGTGTCCTGTACACTAATTTTAGAGTGAGAAGTAAGACGTATGTTGTCTTTCAACTCAGTTGTCAGCTGTGAAACCAGAGAGACAGGAAGCAGGAAGTGTAGCATCCCTTACTGTTGACAGCATCTACTCTGTTGTTCCTGCGGGGACAGAAGTCTGCAGTTTCACTCAGGAGTAGGTTCAGCAGTGTGCGTGTGTGTGTGTGTGTCTGTGTATGTGTGGGTGTGTTTCCTACCTGCTTAGCAATTAATTATTCCTTTTAATAAATGCAATGAAAAGGAATCATTATTGAACTCATGCTTTAATTGAATTAATAATTTATTCTAGCTATTAATGTTTTTTAATATTCTGTATATTATTCCTCGTTCTATTAGACAGATATGCCAGGGAGATAAAATGTAAGGCTACACAAGGACTCTGTGTTTGGGCCATTTACAATGAATGGGCCGTTGACAGGTATTGCTATTAAGCAGGTGTATGATGTATGAAGAGGCCACACAATGCTGAGACACCTTCTGATCATGGTAACAGTCACTAAGGTTCTGTAGATGTTCTTCTGAGCAAAAGCAAATGCACGATATGATCATTTACATAAAAGTATGCATATGGCCTAGCCTTACATAGACTTGAAGTGCCAGGGTAGGGGAGATACCCAGGGTGACTCTCACCGGCTCAGAGGAGAACCGGAGGGAAGATGAGTGAAGAATTTGGGAGGGGGGTTCTCAGGAGATGGGCAGTGAGCAGGATGTAAAGTAAATAAGTAAAAAAAAAAAAAAAACAAATTAAAATTTAAAAAGATTGCATATGAAAGTGTCTTCTGGAATTGCCTAGTATTTTCCTACTTTTCTAGATTTGATCTTTTCAAAGACTGGCCTGAAACTCAGTAGCAGGATAATTCAGCACTGGCTCTAACTCTGAAATAAAATCCTATTTTTTTACTTCTAGTAAAAATTAGTGCTGTATTCTATTTAGAGAGGGTTCAAGTAAAAATTAGAGTTGTGTTTTTTATAAAGAGATGATCCTTTTGTTGGTGCTACCATGGAACACAGGACACAGATACTGTTTATAGGATGTGCAGTGGAATGTCTCAGAGCAAAATGGATAGAATGTTGGGGGGTCCACACTCTTCTGACTTGGCTACTTTTTGTACAAGATTCCTGATCCAAACCTTAAAATATTGTTCACCAGGAGAGCCTAACAATGGGCACACTTTTATAATCTTAACTGGTACGAAATACATGTTCCTGTGTTTAGATATCTACTGACCATGTGGTGATTGCTGTGTGTTAGACCCTGCTCTTGGTATGTTGAGTACACAGCTGAACAAGATAGAGTCTTTGCTTTCATGAAAATTACATTTTAGTGGTAAGAGTCAGAACAATATAATACAATGCCAGGACTATGACAAACACGTGGCACAATTGGGAACACCTGGCTTGGAGCATTCAGCAACACACCATACAGACCAGACAGGGAAGCCTAGCCTTTCAGGATTGGCAGGAGCCTACTCTACTAAAAGCTTAGAGAAAAGAACAGGATTCTAATGAACAAACAATGTAGAGGGTGCTCAGCCATCTCAGCATGCTTGAGAAGGAAAAGAAAGCTGCTGTCAGCCAGCACAGTGCCAAGTGCCAGACTGTGACAAGATGACATGAGAGAGGTGAGGAAGGCATGCATTTCCTCCTGACCTCACTGGACACGGGGTGTGTTCCGTGGACTCTTTAGAAGTTTATGGTAAAGGAATAGCTTGCCCAGGTTCTATTCATGCGAACGCTTATTGCACTGAATACAATGTGAAGGGAGATAGGTGGATACTAAGGGTTATCTGTAGGTCCTGGAAGAAGGGCCTGGTAGTGGATAGATGGAATAAAATAAGGACGGCTCCCCTCATTTGATGCTGTGCTTGATGAACTGTAATTTGGGAAGAGGCAATGAAGAAACCTGGGGATATCTTATGTATAGGAAGTTTTACGAATCCACTGTGAGCCAAAAGAGGTTCTCTTGGAAAGCTATGGGTGTAAATATGGGAGAAGTAAGCCTCTGCTTGTCCCTTAAATCTTCAGATAGAGTAAAATCACCATCACCCTGTGTAGGTAATGAGAAAGGTTGAGATTAGAGGTTGGCAGATCTTCATTCAGTATTTGAAGGTTAGGGAGAGATGGGAGTCAGGAAGGAGCACAGAGAATAGGTAGGAAGATTGGAGGGGAATAGAAGCCTGTAGAAGCAGAACACAAGCTGGGGGTGGGGAAGAAGGAGGGATCAACTTGGAGGGTTACTGCCACAACCCAGCATCTTTAAATGGAAAGAGAGCAAAGTCCCTGAGATTAGCTGATAAGCCTCAGTGAGCCAAATAAGGAAGACTTCAGAGGAATGCTAATGGGATGGAAATGACAGACAGATAGACAGACAGATAGATAGATAGATAGATAGATAGATAGATAGATAGATAGATAGACAGATAGATAGAACTGTTGTTATCTTTGGGGATGATCAATAGAAAAAATAGGAAGTTGTGTGTGGGGGCGGTGTTCAGATATGTGCTTGTCAAAGCATGGTTTCGTTATAGACGAGAAAACTCTGGTAATGGTAGTGTAATTATGGCATGAGAGAGCAGAGGTGAGGTGCAGAACCCAAGTCCAGTGTTGCCTTTGGAGGGAGCAATAACATCCTTCAGATATGCAGATGCTTCTGTCCTTTGTCTCCTGCATCCTTTCTTAAAAGTGAGCATGAGATTTAGCATGGAAGAAAGTGAAGTTTTAAGATTTCTGTGTCATCTCTTCAATGGCATGATGTCATATAGACTCCAGAGGAGACTAAGATGGTAACTCCAAAGCTTTCATGGGAGGGTTGCAACAGACAGCAAGTGTGTGAGGATAATACACTTAATTGGCATGGCTTCTCACACAGGACATGTCTCTTGTTCTTAGAACTTTTTCTGTATGTACTCATCCACTTGAATAACTTTGGTCCAGAAATCAGAGCTCAGCCAGAGGGAAACTAATATAGCAAAAAGAAAGTTTTAAACTCTTGGGAAGAAAGACCTTTCCCACTGCTTTTAAACTCAGTGTGGAATGTCCTCTTATCAGACAGATATTTCCAGAGAGATCTGCCATGGTCTTGCATCAGACTGTCAACGGAAGAAACTTAGTAGATACTGCCTTGGTGGAAAGTTCTCATTTTTATTCCAAACCTAATACAACATTTGTGTTCAATGCATTCATAGTGGGCTCAAATAAAGCATAAAATGATTTATCAGCAAGGAAATCTACTTAGTTTCTTTCACAGCTCCAGTGGTTGAGAAAGCAGGGTGAGGAGCCTTTGCTAGAGTCAAACAAAGTAAATATGTTAATTGGTGCAAATTGAGGGATAAACATTTTCAAGTTTACTAGAGGGGAATATGTATTTACTTTCTTGTCCCCAGCGTTCTACAAACAATGCAGAGTATACACACAAGCAAGTTGACATGCACAATGTACATAGGAAGTCTATTCGCAGGGGAGACTGTCTAACAGCATCCAGCTAACCAGTATAGACAGCTTGATACACAGGACAGCTCCAAAATATTCAGGACTGTCATCCTTTACCTCTTTTAACTAACAGTAGGCATTTCTAGGGGGCATGCTGTGCCTTTTCTAGATTCTGTGTAAGTACAATGGAATATACAAGTATCTGGTATCTGGGAGGGAGCTATCATCCTGTAGACCCAGACAATACAAACTGTAGATCAGAGGTGACTTGATGATCTTGCTAATGAACCAAGTGTGGTAACATTGATGAAACATGATGATCAGGTAATTAAAATTACCAACCTTATTTTGATGCTGTAGTAAGCTTATGAACAACACTATAACTCTCTGAAAAAAAAATTAAACACAAGGTCTCACACTACATTTGAACTCACAGCCATCCTGCCATTGCTCGCTGAGTTTTGGAAATACTCCTGAATTCTGTTCAATTTTGCGACTGGGGGGCAAGTGCATGACAGGGAGAACAGAGCTCATGGAAGGGCTCAAGTGAAGCAGGGTGGGGGCAGTGTGAGAGCCCGGTAGGCACTCACATCACACACCTTCTCATGCATGTGATTTAAAGGCAAATGATTTAAAGCAAATGGGCAATCGCTCATCATCTGTCAAGTTGACACCCCTCACTACTGTTATTTGTTCTTTTTGTGCCCCTGGGGCTTTAGTTGTGAAGAACAGCAAAGTAGTTACACACTAGCCTAAAGCTGTCTGTCAATAGGCATTAAGAATTGGATACTGGCACCCCAGACCAATCTGCCTTTCTCTGTTATGCTTGTGAAGCCGCCTCCTCTGGGGGAATTTTAGAATAACAAGGAAGCAATGGGATAGGAAATGAGATCTTGCTTCTGTTCTATAGCTGTGTATGGTCATGTGGTCAGGGCTGAGTTCTGTAATCACTTTGTTTCCTATGGCCATATAGTGCTTTTTAGGTGACAACACCTTTCCTTCTACCTTTACTTGATCTTTCTCAGCTTGTTTCTGTCTGTGTCTGTCTGTCTTTCTCCCTGATGTTAAAAAGGAATCTTCTGGAGGGTAGAGGCATGAAGAGTGTCTTTGATGTCTGTTTTATTGGAGCCTGGAATGGCTCATGGTCCTCCACGTTGTAGAGCAAAAGCAGGCAGAAAGAATGATTGAATTTTACTTGATAACTTTCACAAGTCTGTGAGCATATCAGGGGATGGGAATTAAGCATGTAGTCACTCCCACAGGCCCACCAGTACATGAGCATGTTGTTTAGGAGCTGATGTGAGTATTTTAAAGAGATCCAAACAGCTTTCTAAGGAGAATGCCTAATTGTTGAATTCTCAGCTTCCAATCATGCCTCTATTCTGGTAAACGTACTTCCATGACAACAGGTAGAGTGTCGGTTGTGTGAGCATCCATATTACGGAGCATATTTAGAACTGTTGGCTCAGCTCATGGGGTATAGCTCTTTGGTTTTGTGAGTCCCTTCCTTTGTTCTCTTTTCCACCATCCCCCGGTAGACATTAATTGCCCATTTTTACACCAGTTTTTCAATGGTAGGATTTTACTTACTGAGTAAAGTGAGTGAATCTATAATCTTGAAAGCAAAACGGGTGCGTAAAGAACTAAGTGTAATGTGAGTGGATGGCGGAGGAGGGCCAGGTAAGGAGCCAAGGCACAAAACCACAGTATGGATTAGTGGCGAAATTATCAACAGCTGTTGTAATAAATAACCTTCAAATCCGAGTGAAGGACTGTGGTGCACGTTAATTTCTTACTTATGCAGCCTCCATCCAGGAGGCACAGCTCTCCTGGGTGATTCCTTCCAGGAGGTGATTTAAGGGCCTTAGTTTTTTCACTGTGGAATTTATATTGGAGTCCTTGCTTCAAGGAGAGAGGGAGTGATCTGGTGTGATGCGGGTTGTCTGCAAATGGAACCCAGAATTTCCTATATGCCTCCTCCTAGCTGCAAGGGGTCTTGGAAAGACATTCTCACGATGGGTATGGCAGGGTGATGTTAACAGTTTGGTGGACAAATGACAGAGTATACCCATCTCTGTGAGGGCTCAGGGAGTAGATTCTATTTGCCTCTGTATATTAGTACAGAGAACTGCAGGTTACTTCCCACTAGGCTAAAATGCACTAGGCTCACAACTTTGAATCTTGAGAGCACAACTAGGGTGGAGAAACATCTCTAGCAGGATTTTATGTTATTGCTCATGATAGCATCTCTCCCCTCCTCCACCATCCTTTTTGCAGGTGAGCATTTAGGAGTGTGGGCCTGCTCTCCTGACAGAAGTCCCACTTCATGTAGAAGACAATCAGTGTTCGGTTAGTGACATCACACAGAGTCATAGACCCAAAACCCGTGCTAATGCCTGGGCAACTTCTGGGGAAATGCTAGGAAACTTTAACAAACCCAGTCTGTATTTCAGATGTACACTGAAGTTAAAGTGTCCTCACTCTGAATTGTTCATAGATTTTTGTGGCTTCTCTAAGTTTCAGACTTGGTAGCTAAGGTCTAAGATCTACAATTCTGACAAGGTTTTACAAATAGAATATTCTTTTTTTCATAAATATCAGGGGCCATCAGTGTTTCTGATTTTGGAATGTTTACATATATATTATGATACAGCTGAAACAGAGGGCTGAACCCGAAACACTAAAGTTTTCTCACTTTTTGCTTCATGATAACCTCATGCACATAGCCTGGAAGTCGTCTTCCTGAGGTGGTTTTGGTCCATCAGCATCTGACTGTGATCCACCACAAGTTCTCAGGTGAGGAGTTTTTCATGGTGTCATGGCGACACTCAACATGGTTCTGGAATTGGTGCATTTGGGAGTTTTGGCTTTTGGAAGCCATGTATTGATGATGCTACTCAGGGGGCTGAACTTGGAAGATGCCTGTGTGTGTTTCTTCAGAAATACAAGAGAGTGATATGACGAGCAGAGATGGAATGAAAGAGGCCACGGATGGGCCCTTGTACAATGTGTCTTCTCTGCCCCTTTCTCTTAGGCTCTGTGAGCACACTGCTCTCCTTTCTACCTACTATTTACTAATAATGGGACCACTTTCCAGGGATGAAAAGATAAAGTATGTTATGTGTGTATGTACGTAGGCCAGAAGAAGATAATGGGGTGTTTCTCTATTGGTCTCTTCTGTTATCCCCTGAGTCAGTGCCTCTTGTGGGACCTGGAGCTAGGCTGGTGGCCAGCACATCCCACTAACCCTCCTATCTCTGCTCTACACAATCCTGGGCATATAGGCACATGTGTGTGGCCATACACTGTGTGTTAGAGATCTGAACTCAGGTCATCGTGTGTTCACAATGGAGTAGCAAGGGCTCTTATGCAGGGAATCATTCCTCTAGCTGGGACAAAGGATGAAAGAAATGCAGCTTTCTTCTTAAAATGCATTTTTCACCACAGTGACATTCACATCCACCATTGGAAACTTCTTAACTGAGTTAGACCCCCAATAAGTTGAGGTTACCTACCCTTCAAAAGGCAACTCCCAAAAGCATTTGCAGGAATCTTATTGCCCCTCACTTCCTGGGTGACAGCTGGAACTTCTAGCTTTCTTGCCTGGCAGATGAACTAATTGTGAATCAAATTTTTATAAAGGGGGAAAAATTACCAGTTTTAGTGATATTCCTTAAGAAAAAGTCTTTTTTGGAGAAAGTGTAAAAAATCTGTATTTGGGCATTATTTGTGTGTGAAATTTGTACTCTTCTCTCTTCATAAACTTGTCTGAAACACTTTTCCCCATTTTAGTGTGAGAGCTTCGGAAGGAGCTGGTGATTTTTAAGAATCTAGGTGACACTGATAGGCTCTTCCTAGTAGATAAACGCCACTGGCTGGCGTGAAGATAATTTGCCTAGAAAAAATAGGCAACGCTTTAAATCCAGAATTACTAAGCACAGAGCAAAATTCTGCTGGTTAAAAGAAAATCGCCAGACACCAATTTGCAGTAGCCGGAGTCCATGTTGTGCTTGATTAATTCTTGTACTCATATTGCATCAGACACAGGTGGCAGGGTTTGCTATGCAGAGGTGAGTTCCTAATGAGCTGGTTTGAAGGCCCTCCATATTGCAGGAAGGTGCTAGGGCAATTCTTCCATCCATTCCTGAGACCCAGGACAGGCTGGCCATTTTGATGTCTACTACACACTCACTCCGATTTGCTTCCACACCAGGACCAGGAGGCTACCGTTATTTAAAGTCCACATTTTGCCCTTGAAATACAAGTCTGCCTGCTGTGTTGGTATCTGGTAGCTAACTCCTCACTAATTTGCAATAGGTCTCGGTGGAGTGTCATCCCCTCCCCTCCATCTGAATTGCAACCTGCACTTCATCTTCTCCTGCTTAAAATGAGGGTGAACACGCTTCGAGTGTTTAAGAGTTGGAAGCTGCTCCGGGGATAGGTATTTGTAGTTTCATGAATTATTTATTTAGGCAAATGTATACAGAGCGTTTATGTGCTAGAGTATATGCCTGATCACACTTGAAGGGGTGTTGTGGAAATGTACCATGCCTCGGCATCACCGTTTTGACATATGTAGTGCGGAGAACCAAAACACTGCTCCTGGGATAGACGGGATTAGTTCAGTTTGGAATCATTTGGCTCTCGTGATGCAAGACTAAGTAAATGCGTTTTATCATCTTCCCTGTTGTGTGAGGATGAAGCCGGGCCTGGATCTATTTGGGCTTCATGCCTGGAGTTTTGAACTAAGCACAGTCCCTTTGGTGTGCAATTGGATTTCATTGTTTTTGTTCTTGTTTTATTTTCGCCTTTCAACAAGCACAAATCCAGGAAAACAGCAATATGTGTTTTAGAGGTTCGCTGTGTATGGCTCACAAAATAGCCTAGCTTATTTTCAACTATTCGTATGGAACGGTTTCATTTCTTTCGCACCTGCCATCACCACATCCACACATGCATGCATACACAAGCATCACATATGCATCACACACAGACACACATCTAGTGCTTGACAGTGCAGCTGCTTGTTAAGTTTAAAGCGGTATGGGGTGGACCTCCTGGACACAAGGGTTTCTTTACATTTAGGTTTATCTGGCTACAAAGTTACTTGAAATCCTGAAAAGATAGTTAGCTCATGGGTAAGACATGTGTCTAGCATGTGTAAGACACTGAGTGGTCCCCAGCACCAATAGTGCGCGCGCGCGCGCGTACACACACACACACACACACACACACACACACACACACACACACGTCTCTTTATGCACTCTGAATGGCTGGATTCGGCTTTTTGACGTCCCACTGCCAAGTTCTTCATTGAGCTAAAGCTTGAAGGAGATCTACACTGAGCCCTCATACATATACAAACTGAAAATAGTAAGGGATGGAAATATCCAGATGAAAAGGCCAGCCAGGTGTTCAAATTTTCACGTAAATTGTCAATATTTCCACAATCACTTAGAGAAGTAATCCCAAAGGCATTAATCAGGCAGCCAGAGTTTGCCAAAAGGAAAGGGCAAATAGCATACTTTCCTTGTTAATTCTCTGGGTGGGGCACTCTCCCAAAGGTATAGTGACCCCTTTCTGACCTTCTTGGGTATTTCTACATCCACTCTCCCAGTCTCCCCTGGAACACCGGAGTAATTGCTCACTGTGATGAGTCCATTCTGAGATTTGCAGGAGACCCAAGTGTTAAAAAGAATAAATGGTGCCTGGCAAATCTCTCCCCTATGAAAAGCAGTTGTCTTCAGGACAGGAGGCTGCTGTGTTCCACACACTCCCAAGCAGTGCATGGGGCTGAGACCGAAGAGATCTACACTTGGTTAACAGCTTAGTTACACAAGAACCCAGAAGTCTGTCACCAGATTCAGCCAGAAAGAGAAGGAGAGAGCAATCCAGGGAACTGGGTACCAGAGGGTAAATAGATAGACACTATTAAAAGGCAAGACAGCTGGGGCATGCAGGTAGATCAAGGCTTACGGGAGACAGAAGAAATGAGGTGACAGGCCAGCATCTCACACCCTAAGCATGCTGGTGTGTGTCAGCCATGTAGGTCTCTTAAAGAACTCCTTTCCATGTCCTACAAGCATCGCTGCAGGAGGACACCAAACACGATAAAACAATTTTATTCTTTAAAGGAGAGGACATCTTGCTAAACTATTGCCTCATAGGTCAAACAGAAGATTTACTAAACCATGTGGCTCTTTATGAGATAAGGAAATGAAAATAAAACAAAGCAAACCTGAAGCATGTCCACGGCTAAAATCTACTTTCCCTTAAAGAAGTAGAGATTACATTGAAAACACTTCTTTCTTCTCTGGAGGAGCCCACAGCTTGGCAGGTGTTTTCACATTCATTTCAAACCATATGTGGCACACACAAAAGCATCTTACACAAATACATCTTACACAAATGAAACATGTCCTATGCATCGATTGGGGCTTCCCTTTGTTTGCAAACAGTCTGTCAGCAATATGCTCTCTCGCTGGGGTATATAAACCAATCTTCTTTATCCTAGATGATTGATGCTCTGTTTTCTAAGGCTCCAGAATGTATTTCACTGGGCCCCTCTACCCCCATATTACTCTTACTCCCTCTCTTGTTCCAAGAAGACCATGGCACACATGTTGGCTCAGACACACAAGTGTCTCTCAAAGCTAATTCACGTCTCTGTGTATGAGGACTAGAGTAGCGAAATTAACAGTATGCACAATATTACAAAACTGTATAACAAGGCAGCACTGGGCTGTTCTGTCTCAGCGATGTGTATAACTTTTCTAAAAAAACCCAGCCTGTAATGAATGAGTTTCTTCTGTAGTGCTGTCTTGTTCTGTAAATATTTTTTGTTAACTGTGAATATTTGCCACATCGATTTTTTTTAAATTGGTCATACTTTTTCATATTTGCTTGCATACATTCCTTTATCTTTTGGTGCAGCTCACTTTGTTTTCTTTTATAATCAAATTTCCTCCATCTTTCTCTTATTTAAAAGTATACCATATGTTGGAATAATTTAATCTTTGTCATACATCTTATAAATGATGTTCTAGTTTTCTTGTGGGATCTTACCATTTGTCATGTGTATTTTCTACTTACATCACTTACTTTTCTGTGTTATGAAATTACTTTACATTTATCGTGCCTATCCTCTTACCTAGAAAGATATTTCCTACCCTTGTACAATACGAATGATTTTCTTTCTTCAGCTTTAAAACAGGGGTTGACTGTGTAGCTCAGGCTGGCCTTGAACTCATACTTATTCAAGTCTCTAAGTGCCAGAATTACAGGCCACACATAGAAAATTTCCATATTTCTCTTTGTCATTTAATTTTTATTTGAAGTTGTTGACCTGCACACCTGTGGATCCTTGGTTCTGCTTGTTTTGTTTTAAATCTTGTGTTATACTTTGTTATTTTCTATCTTAGCCCCTACATTGTTTATTAAACAGTATCTGTTTCTGTTGGCCATGTTACCTTTACTTGTCCACTTGACAATGTTAGAGTCACTTGGAGGAGGGAACTTCAGGTGACAAATTGACTCTGTTGGGTTGGCCTGTCAGTATATCTGTGGGACATGTTCTCTTCTTTTGCATTTTTATTGGATATTTTATGTATTTACATTTTAAATGTTATCCCATTTTGCTGGTTTCCCCCTTCCCCTCCTTCTATGAGGATGCTCCACCTCCCATCCACCCACTCCCACCTGACTATCCTGGCATTCCTCTACACTGGGGAATTGATTCTTTATAGGACCAAGGGCTACTCCTCCTATTGATGCTAGACAATGCCATCCTCTGCTATATATATAGCCGAAGCCATGGGTCCCTTCTATGTGTACTCTTTGGTTGTTGGTTTAGTCCCTGGGAACTCTGGAGGGGATCTGGTTGGTTGATATTGTTCTTCTCATGTGGTTGCAAACCTGTTCAGCTCCTTCAGTCCTTTCTCTAGCTCCTCTCTAGTCCCCTGTGCTCAGTCTGATAATTAGCTGCAAACATCCTCATCTGTATCAGTAAGGCTCTGGAAGAGCCTCTCAAGAGACATGCATACCCGTTCCTGTCAGCAAGCACGTTTTGGCACCAGCAATAGTGACTGGGTTGATGACTGCATATGTGATGGAACCCCATTTGGGACATTCTCTGGATGGCCTTTTCTTCAGTCTCTGCTCTACTCTTTGTCCCTGTCTTGATTGTTAAAGAGTTAGGAGGATTTACCTCACTGTGGGAATTCTGATTCTTAAGCAGTTGGGCCTCAGCTATATAAGAAGGTAGCTGAGCAAGTCAGAGAAAGCAAGCCAATAATCAGTGTTCCTCATGATCTCTGATTCTCTTCCTGCCATGAGTTCCCTTGGTAATGGACAATAACTTGTAAGTTGAAATAAGCTCTTGCCTCCTCAAGTTGGTTTTGACCAACAGTTTATCTTCTAGTATATGGTTCAAATTCTAGAAGTTTATTATTATCATAATCGTCATCATCACTGATTGAACAGTGTTTTCCTGCCAGTTCTGGGCTATTTGTAACTTTTTTGTTTCATGAATGGTTGTAATTCCTGTTACATGTGTATCCTGAAAATATCCTAAATACTTTCCTACATTAACTATTTTTTCAAGAGTTCCCTTAATTGGAGGCCAGGGAAATGGTTCAGTAGTCTCTTTAGGCAGTGAACTCACATGCACAAACATACGTAAAATAAAATTAATACAAAAACAATACAACAACAAAATACAGTAAGAAAAACAATAAAAACAGCAACAACAATTTTTCCTAACTAACTTCTGAGATGTTTCATATGGTAGAGTGTATAAAAGAACTATATAGAAGTATTTCTATACTGTAGATAAACTTTTGGAGTTGTCATAATCTGTTTTTAATCTACTGGCTCCTTCAGTGATCGTGAGTATTTGCTTGGTATCCGAATTAGGGCTACATCACTGTGCTGAAACACCACTACGTGACGAAAGAAAACTTGGGAGGGAAAGGGCTTATTTCATTCACAGTTCTATATCAGACTTCATGATCTGAAATAGTGAGAGCAGAGACTCAAGCAGGGCAGAAGCCATAGATAGGTGCCATTTACTGGCTTGCTTCCCATGGGTTGCTCAGCCAGCTTTCTCATAGTACCCAGGGATACCTCCTCAGTGGTGGTACCACCCGAATGGACTGGGCCCATCAATTGCTAATTAAGAAAATGCCCTGTAGCCCAATCTTACTGAGGAATTTTCTCAATTGAGGCTGCTACTTCTTCAACGACTCCAGCTTTTATCCAACTGATACAAAACTAGTCTGCACACTTGGCTTACACCAAAGAACTCTCTTTGATTTGTCTTAGCAGCACAACCCTTCTCAGAAAGTTGTGAGTATTCTGACTTTATCTTTCTGCCTTACTTACATGGTCTTCTTCCTTCATGACTCTTTTCAGAGCTGGGGTTTTCGGGAAAGGCCTTTAGGATGCTAAAAATGTATGCTACCCTTTCAGCTGCATCTTCAGTTCCTTGTTGTTTAGCTAATGTTGCTGTTTTTCTGGTGTTAGAATACTAGACACTGAAATTTCTAAGCAACAGAAATCGATTTAGGGCAGAGATACAGTTAGCAGGTAACTCAAAAGAGAAGAGTGTGGTCGTGGGAAATGCTGTTTTGTGATTTGGAAGAAGGGCAAATTAACAACAGATCAAGTTAGAAAACTCACATTTTTCAGAAACATACTCTAAAGATAAGGGCATGAATCCATTCCCAAGGATGAAACTCGCTTAAGCAATCACCTCTCAAATGTGTCACCTGCTAACACTTTTGCAAGGGCTATCCATCGTATTGCAATCTGACTTTGTAGGGGACACTCCTCAGAGCTTTAGGGATTGAATGGAGTGCAAGGGAATAAAGAAAGGTCAGACACACAGACACATGTACAGACAAGCTGGGGTCAGGTGCTTGCGCATGTGTGTGTGTGTGTGTGTGTGTGTGTGTTTCCTCTGATGGAGGGCACCAGAAACTCAGCGTGTTTATTTTATACATCAGAATTGACAAGGCAGGGGGATTTTCTGCAGCAGAACAAAGAGGCAGGTTCAGCTGTTCTCCATGGGTCAACAACTGTTAGTGAAGATTCCTACTTGTGTCAGAGGAAGGCTTTTCTGAATTCCCTAAGCCTGGCACCAGGGAAGGCTCTGCCATTCCCATGTTTGAAGCATGAGGTCCTTTACATGGCTGTGCATGTGTCAATAACACATATTTGCTCAGACTCCACCTACCCCTTACACAGTTATGTAAGTATGTCCTCAAGCCCCACATGACATGCAATGACATAACAGGCTCAGCAGGCACTGGATCCTCTTCTGTTTCTGCATTCCATACAGCTGGCCTGAAATTAGGTCCTTTTTGTGGCGCTTTAAGGTGTTGGTTTAAAAATCAAATTAAAAAGAAAGAAAAGAGCAAAACCAGGTGGCACCACCCTCCATCCATCTTATTTTTTATTCTCTCTGCCTGACATCTGCATTTTCTTCCAATTTGGTTTTATCCTCCTTCCTCATTAAGTTGCACATTAAGTATGGGGTGAGTGCTTGGTCCTTGTGGGTAGCTTCTGCTGCCCGGGAGGTCATTGCTTATTGCCATGCCCAGTGATTTATACTCTTACCAGCTTGACACTTCTACTGTGGGCGCCCATCTTCATTGAAGAGAAACTTTACCTGGATCCTGGCACATAGGAAGCCTCTGAAAGTTGCCGATAAAGGAAGAAACCTCAGAAGGGAGAACGGAAGAGAGAAGAGCAGAGATACAGTCCGTGTGGGCCTCTGGTGTAAACAGAATAGGTGTGTGACTGTGTCTAAGGTCTGGATCTTGTTAAAAATGTTATTTGTGTGTGTGTGTGTGTGTGTGTGTGTGTGTGCTTGCTTTAGCTCTCGGGCATCTTGTTTTCTCAGACACAGATACTAATCAGTGACCTATGGTGCACTCCTAGTATTGTACAATTGCTAGGAGTCAGTTTGTCATGAGCTACAATTGGGTGAGCATTGATGATGCCTTGAACTGGTTTATCTTACTCCTTTAAGGCTTGGTTTTTCCTCCTTGGATTCATAGTGAGATTAAATGATGTCCTGTAGGGAGGCACTCACACAAAACCTGATTGCTGCAAAGTCAACATTCGAACAACATCAGGTCTTACTCTTACTATTGTTTTATTATTTTCAGTTCTATTATTAGTGAATGTACAGTGATAGAAATAACCATATCTCTGTCCATAAACATCTGTGTGCTGTATACTGAGCAAGAGTATACTATAAGACAAGTTAAGCCTAATTATTATTATGCCCAAAGGTGTATATTGAAGGACTCGAATATGTTGCCATATTCATTTATTAATATATGCTACCACTTGTTTCAATCTTTAGCTCTAAAGTCTTGCTACTCACTATGTAGTCTGACTTGTCTCCATGGCTTCTTCCAGTATAGGTAGGTATCACGATGGGCTTCACCAGGACTCAGGGAAGTGTTCTTTCATACACTTTCACCCTGTATATCTGTATATTTCACTTTATTTTAATTTTGATTTATTGTCGTCACAATACCTAGATGAGTCTGGTCTCCTTAAAACAGTGTTTGCTGTGCACACTGTGTGCTATGGCAAAGCTCCAGAACATATAATTGGGACTTTCTGCCCTGTGATTAGCAGCTTCGCACTCCGCTGCCCCTGGGAACTCCCATTCTGCTCTCGAATTGTGTGAGCTTGATTGTTTCTGATGCCACATGTCAGTGCCATCATGCAGAGTCTGTCCTTCTGTGACTGTCATATTTCACTTGGCATAACAACCCCAGGGTTCTTCCATGTTCTTGCAGATGGCAGGGTTTCCTCTCTTTTGTAAGGATAAATATTGTGATGTGTGCAGATGCCAGGTTTTCTTTGATTGTTCATCCATCGATGGATAGTAGGTCCTGTCTATGTCTTAAGTGTTATGAACTGCAGCAAACACTGGAATCTATTCCACACACCTATTGCTTATCTGTTTATTACCTATGATCTCTCACTAGAATGTCAGCTCTGAGGCAGAAGCTGTGTTTTGTTCATGCATCCTGAGCATCTAGAACATCACAATGTCCTAGAATTGGGTCCCGTTCCTGGCATTCCTCTCCCTAACTTCTAAGACAAGGGGCCATCTCAGTGGTCATGTAGGCTATGCCCATAAGAAAGCTCCAATCACAACTGAAGACATTCTAAGCTTTGGCAGCCCTGGGGACTGGGAATCTGTGTTTGGTCAACCAGGAAAACAACCTCTGAACCTATAACTGTGTCTACATTGCTAACATCTCTGTAGTTTTTCCTTCTGAGTTACAAGTAATACCTACAGCAGACAAAGTTACACACTCAAAAGCTTTCTTTTTTTCTTGAAGGTTCTGGTCCCCTGAGGACTAATATGACACATTTAGGATGCTTTTTTAGATGTTCTAGAAGAGGGAAGAGCTCTGTGTTAAGCTCTGTGGACATTTTCCAATTCCCTCATTGTTCCAACCAATTCTTCAACCGGCCACAGACTCAAGGCTCTTTATGTAGACTGACTTTGTTTTCCCTTCTTCATGTCAATGTCCATAATGGTACCACGATGTATGACTTCCTGAACTCTGGTCCAGTGTTGCTTATTTGCAGAACACTGTGTCATCTTATTTGACCCTTTCCCTCTTTATTTGTCACCTGTATTGAATCCTATAGATCAGGAATGAAGAGATGTTCAGAAGAATAGCCAGAGCATCCTCCTTCTTTTCCACTGCCCATAACCTTTCCCTCGATGACTCATTCATTCCTTGCCTGATTTCCTAAATATCCTGCACACTAGCTGCAACTATCCCTCACATCTTGTCTTCTATGTCTTTGTCCACACTGGAACAAAACCACCAAATAGACCTTCATCAAACCCATGTACTGCCCATCATGAAACATGTATATCAGATATTGATAGAGTTAATTTAGATACTATATATACATTGTCCTGCAGGGAGTGAGTACTACATAAATATAAGATATTGTATAAGCTATTAATCCATTCAAAATCCCAGTCGAAAGAGTTCTTGACCATGAACTCTCCTATAATCTTCCCAGCTATGGATGGTCTCCATTAGATTTATCTTGAAGTTTGGACAAGGTGGATCAGATATTAGAATACTTCACGCCTTTCTCCCCTTCTCTCCAGGACAGAATCGCAGCGTGAGAATCTTTCCTTGGGTTTTCACTTTCCGTCTCTTGATTATGATAGTGCTAAGAGTTGAACCTAGAACATCATGCATCCTAGCTGAGTGCTCCAATACGAAGCTATACTAGCCCCGACTCTTCCTTGTGTTTTCCACAGAACTCTTACTCTTCATAGTTATGTTTTCTCGGACACAGAATCATTGTGCTGCTGATGGGGCTGCTCACTGGTATGTATCCGGCAGCTTTGGTGAGGATAGACTAAATCTCCACTTTGGTAATGGTCCGGCAGTGAGCGGCTGATTCTGTTTCTCTAATATGGAACCATGAAAACCACTAGCGTTGAAAGAAATAAGATCAGAGTGGGGCATAAACAGGCGTGTGATGAAGCTCCCAGTGTACCAGTGTGTCTCACTCATCTTTTTTGCTTAGCCTTTGAAACAGACAATGGCCCAGAGCCTTCTCAGCAGATGGGCCTTGTTTGTGACTTAGCCACTTACCAGCCATTAGCCTAATTCCACACACTGCAGCCAAATTAAATAATAAGTAAGAGCCTATGAAAAGCTGGTTTGGAGACAGTGTTACTGCCTTCACTGGACAGCCTTCTCTGAAGCAGATGCTCCCTCTCTACCCTATTAACCTGGTCCAGTGAATGTGGGGCCTTCCCGACTGGAACAAAGACTGTCTTAAAAGCATAATGTGATGCTGAAGATTGGGGGAAAGGTCAAATGTAAAAGCCTTGTCCAGGCACTTTACACACCCCTACACCACCTGTGAAGAAGACAAAGTCTGTTGAACCTTTGAACCTAAGAAATCATAATGAGATTTCTGTCATATTCGTTCTATATCTCATATGTATGAGAGCTCACTGTAAAGAAAGCATCACCTTGGTCTTATTCATAACAACTCTGACAATTAACTTATCACATTCTTTTATATATGTGAGACCTTATTTATGGCTATTTTTCCTGATGATAGGCTAAAGTCCTGAGCATCATTCAAGAATATCCCATTTGGAGAAAGTTTACTTTAGAAATGAACAGACCTGGGTATGGTGGCACAGGCTTTTAGTCTCAGAATAGGGGAGCCCGAGTCAGTAGAATGGTGAGTTGGAAGTCACTATAGGGGTCTAAGGCTAACTTAGACTTCATCCAAGACCCCGTTTCTTAATAAGTAGATGAATGAATAAACTAATAACCCTGGAAAAGGAGCAAGCATGGTTCTTGTTTGTGGTACTTGGTGGAGGCTGGGTCTGCATCTCTGTTTTGCTCTACCCACGTGCACTTCAGCTTGTGCCCTGTCCAGACTCAATCCCCAGAGTAGAGATGGCAGAAGCAATTTAGTTATTTTGCTATTGTTATGTCCAGGTAGATAGATGGCCAGACCACAACACTGTCAGCACACCCCAGTTTCCCTGTTTAGGGCAAGTTTTGTGAGTCTTAAAAAAAAACCAAACACATAGCTGCCTTTTATGGGTACTGGATTGAAAGCACTGAGCTCAGTTTTCCTGTTGCCAGCAAGGAATACTGTTTGGGAAAGAAGATGGGGACTGATGGGTTGTCAAGCATCAAGGAAAGCCTGGGTGGTTTGTTGTCATGGCAACGTTTTATTTTTTTATTTTTTTAATTTGCCAAAGGCATGGAAAGTGGAGGCGCTAAATTTCTCAAAAAAAAAAAAAAAAAAAAAAAAAAAAATAGAGGCAGACTGTATTCCACCCCTCCTCTAAATTTTACAAGATTTCTCAAGATGTATTTTAGGTTTAAAATTGGGATCCAACTTTCTGATTGCAGGGCTGCATGAGGTATGCAAGGCTTTTTAAATAGCAGAAGCCAAGATTTTATGACTTGTGGTGGTAGTGGTGGTAGTGGTAGTGATGGTGTGTGTGTGGGGTGTGTGTGTGTGTGTGTGTGTGTGTGTGTGTGTGTGTGTATGAGTGTGTGTGTATGAGCTAGGTGAGAAAGTAAAATGTACTATAATAATATTAAAATCTCATTGGGAAACAGGGCACTCCAAACCCATTAATCCAAATGTCAGAGCTTCACCCAACAGTTTCTATGTTTTGTCTCTTTTCTTTGACATCAATGGCCCAGACACCATTATGCCTGGTTGACTCTTAGCAGTAGACACAATCCAAAATGGTCCCTGACTCCCAACCTTCTATAGAGAAACAGTGTACTTTTTAATTAGAAAGGAGAAGGTAGAGTAAGAAAGAAAGGCCATTACTTTTAGGCTAAAGCATTTAATAAAGCAAGAGGAGAAAAGATAAGGGGATGAGTGGGGAGCAACAAAGGAAGAGGAATAAATGCTGTGGTACAGAGAGAAAGGCCATAGACCGGATAAAGGAGCCTGAAGATCTAAGTCACTCAGGAGAGATACAGAAAAACAGCTGGGTGTTCCCAAACTGCAACTGTCTTTGATAATGCTATGTCTAGGTGCAATGAAGGAAAGACAAGTGCTGTCATTTTAGTAACGTGTAGCTCAATTAGTCAAACCAGTACCTCCAGTGACACCATTAAACTAACGCCTCAGGGCTAGGTTCCACCAGAGATTTGACTTGGGGTCAAACCTTCATTACCTCAAAATAGCCAGGAGGTAAAGTGCTCTGGACATTCAGCTGCTCTTCGCTCTGGCTCAGTGGTTTGGAAAGCTAAGCACAGGCATTTGAAGTAGCAGAGGATGCTCTGCTCACCAGAGGTGCTACAGGGCCTCTGTGACTCTTGCAGGTATTGGTGAGGTGCAAGGCCAACCACTGCTCTGACTCAGGTCCAGGGGGCCAGTGGATGCAAACTGTGACTTAGCTTCTTCACGTCACACAGGGAGGCTTTAGATGTAGGCCTGGGGCTATATTTTATATGAACAGATGCTCTGGCTCCCTGAAAGAAGGGGACCTGTTTTTTTTGTTGTTGTTTGTTTTTTTGTTTTTTTTTTAAATTCACCCCACCGAGTTGTCACTGCCTAGCAGGCCACTTTGTCCAGGCTCAGATGCTGCTGAAGGATAACATAAGCCTTTACTCTTTCCATCAGTACTTCTCAGTGAACCGTCAGATCTAACTTTGTCCCAAAAATTACCGGCACAAAGCATGTGCTCAATCAAAATGTATGGAATACATGAAGTCAACAGATAGAGTACCTTCATAAATGTTTGCACCATATGTTTGCTGCGGAAAGTCTTAGGAAGCAGTGGTAAGCAAAAACCAAGCAGACAAGTTAAAACTTCGTATTTCTAAGTCACCATTTATGGTTCATTATTGGTAAGAGGTCAGTCATTATTTTATCCATCTGTATGAATAATCATGTTTTTACTGGAAATACAAAATATATATCATCTTTTTGTCTACTCATGAAAATCATATATCATCTTTTCTTACTGAGTGTTGACTGTTTTATGGGTGATCTCTCTCTGTTTTTCTTTCTTTCTCGCTAGTCTACGCAAGTGGGAGCTTGTTGTATTCATTGCATGCAGATTAGCAAGTCTGAGGTGTGTGTATGTTTTTCCCTTGCACTCTCCACTGTATGAATTGAGATGGGCATCCTCACTGAACTTTGCTCTCTTGGCTTGAATGGTCAGGTTCGTCTCAGCACTGGAGTATAGCCATGTGCTGATGTGTTCATCTTTCATGTACATGCTAGGGATCTGAGCTTAGGTTCACTCTCTCTCTCTCTCTCTCTCTCTCTCTCTCTCTCTCTCTCTCTCTCTCTCTCTCTCTCTCTCTCTCTTTGTCATAGCAAGAATGGTACCCATTGAGCCACCTATCCAGACGTGCTTGTTGTATTACCTTGCTCCAAAATACTTCACTTTATGGATGGGTTATCGCTCTTTTAAGTAACGATCCTCAGTGTTTGGAGAGACAAGCTGTTACGGAGAGCATTGCGGTTGGAAATCCCGTTTGAATGGGTTTCCTCTTGTGACGCTTTCGTTCACAACTGTGATTATTTCCATAAGATAGATTCCTCAAGTAGAATGCCAATGGAGAATATGCAAATGGACAATGTTTTTTGTTTTCTTTGACAACTGCTGTCAAATTGCCTTTTGCGTAGGTGCATTGCTCATTTCTCCACTGCATCATTCTTTCACCTGTGCTGACTGTTACTCTGCTGAGCTTTGCCAGTTTGATTGGTGGGAAGGCTGTGCTGTGGTTGAAATTGCACTAAGATAAACGGTAGTGAGTTGGGATTTTCCTGAGCGTCCTGACTAGCGGCTACTTGGCTCATTTTCCCTCAATTACTTATGCTTAGATCCTGGCTGGACAAAAGCTGTGTGCTGGCTGCTAGAGCTTCCCCCTCTTTTAGAAAGGTGCTAGGGAGAAACAGGGCTTTTTATGCATCCAAACAGGATTTTATAAATGAGAAGGAAACACCACAGTGGTAGATGACCACAGTGAGAATGTACTGAGGATAATTTGTGGACACTATAGTGCTTAAGACCTACTAAAGTGAAAAATAACGAACAAATTATGTTTTCAAATCTCACAGTGTCTTTGGAAATCTACCGGTGGTGTGAGAATCCTACACTTTTTATGATCATCACTATGACCAAGATAGCAGAGGATAAATCAAGAAGAGGAATCGCTTATCTTACTTGGCTCACAGTTTCAGAGGTTTCAGAACAGTTCTCATAATTCTGAAGAAGAAGCTAAGGAAAGGAAAGGGCCAGAGTCATATACACCCCCAAAGACACTCAGTCAGTAGATCCCCTCTCCTGCTTTCCACTGTTTCCCAGGCACATCTTTATATTCTGAGTTCTTCAAAGGATTCATTCTGGCCTTGGGTCATCTGCCTCATGATGTGTTCTTTGCTGGAAATGCTCATGCAGACACATCAAAGCTGTGCCTTCCTATCTTCTAGGCATTTTCTAATCCAATCAATTACTATCAAGATTAACCAGCTGGAAGAGCTAAGAAAAGCATTTTGTCAGTTCGTTTGTTCTCCACGATCCCAGGGCTTGCTCTGATTTGATAATAGTAGGATCTGGGTTGGTGTCTCCACCAGTGAACTGACACATTTTATCTTACTAATACCAAGCTATGATTTTCCTAAGTATATTTCTTAGCTTGCTTTTAAAAATATAACAGCAGAAAAATGACCAGAGGGGTGCTAAGTCACACTTAGAATCCTGAGCAAGATTGCCCCTTAAACCTGTTCTTAAGATAGCTCTTCCTCAACTCACTAAATTATTTACAAAACCTATGGGGCAAAGGCCTTGAATGAATGCACTTCCTTCTCTGCATACTCAAGAACTCCCAGGGCCAGTTGGGGAAGCCAATGTCTCTTGGATGTCTGATACCGGTGTCAAAGAGTCTACCATCGATTTTCTTTAGAATAAACCTTTCTGCAAATGCCACAGACCTCCATTAGCCAGCACTGTGGAGACCTGGTCAGAACCAGACAGGCTGAGTGGTGAGTGCCGTGTGTTGACTTCACTCTTGATCTAAAAGGTGCCTTCTTTCCTCATTCACACGGGAGCATAAGGGAGACTCCAGGCACTGTAATCCAAGGTTTCATGGTGACCTGCAACATTTCAGAGTCTTAGTTATTACAGCTATAATTAGAGCCATCCATGTTAAATAGGCTTGTGGGAGTACAGGAAATGGAAAAAGACCAGAGCCTCTTCTTTGGATTGATTGCTTCTCAACAGAAACGATGTCAGCAGGCATTCCCTAATAACTCTCAATACTTGTTCATTGTTTTGAGTCTGTGGCCACATTTTTTTTTTCAAGCGTGGTTAGCAGAGTGCTTACAGAATGGGGAAGCCTCTGGAAGTCTCCCAGCCTTCCTGCTTCTACTAAGCTGAGCTCAGATCCCCTCCCTGTCCGTTTGCTTGTGGGTTGGGTGACAGTGTGTAGAGCTGCAGAGCAAGAAACCCAACCTTTCAGCACTGGGACATTGTTTACTCACATGTTTTGGCTTCTGTTCTAGTCCCTTCAGTTGTATGGCTGTCTTGAAGTTAGTTGCCACAGCACCAATTGGGAGAAACTAGGCAGGAGTGAAGAGCCTCTCCCTTACTACAGGTAGAGTACCCATACTCTACCTGTAGGGTAAGGGTACCCTTAAGTCATGGGAAAGAACATGTTCAGGCATCAGAAGTGGGAGACATACTGAATTCTATTGTGTGCTACAAACTTGCTCTGTACTGTTGACTGCCTTTCTTGTCTGTACAAACGTGTTGCAGACAGACTTTATTCCACTATTTCAGGTGCCCTCCTGGGTGCTGGCTTTCTGCTGCTGTGATGAAATATACGAGATAAACAACTCTTAAAAGGAGGGCAAATTTATTTGGACTCATGACTTCAACAGTGGTTGGCTTTCTGTGTCACACCTGGACCTGTCGTTGAGCTGAGCATTGTGACAGAGCACTCACAACAGAGCAAAGCTGGTCACCTTAAGGTGGTCAGAAAGAAAGCAGAGACAGAGAGGGTTGAGTATTCATATCAATTTTTTTAAAAAAATTGTTAGTTTTTGAGATTATTATATGATTACATCATTTCCCTCTTCTCTTTCCTAACTGCAAATTCCTTCTTATATGCCACTGTAAACATTTTCATCTCAGTGACCTTACTGCCTCCTAGTAGGCTCAGTCTGGGAGAGGTAGTAGCACCTCCCAATAGTGCCGCCATTGGGGACCAAGTGTGTGATCCCTGTCTTGTTGGAGCACACTAAACTTATGGTACCATTTAAGAGATTAAGTCATAACACTGGTATTCATGTGATAGAGACTACCATTCCTAATTTACATACGCAATAAAAGGTTTGTAGAGGTCTAAAGTCATATAAGCTAGCAGCTGGCCAAGCAAGAATTTAAACATCAGTTTATATTTTGGTGCAAATCTTGTTTTCTTTCCAAGATATTACAGTTGCTTTACTGTTCTGAGAACCAGATAATTATAATATATATGGAACATAAAGGAGAGAAATCTAAGCAATATTTGGCAGTGTTATTATTGCTTCTATATTTTAGTTATTTGTCTGTTATGGAAGGAAGTTACACAATTGGAGAATAAGGACTAGCAGGGCAGTCCTATATCATTTTAGGAAACCAGGTCCAAAGGTTCTATTCTCTCTTCAGCAGATCTGTTTATCAAGGGGATGTCTCTGTAAAGTGCCCCTGGGTCCTACAGCTCTGCATTTTGGGAGCAGTGTGCTGCAGGCAGAGCTGGACTGTCAATCATTCTAAATGATGTTCTCGTACATCTCAAAACTAAACCCTCTTAAACCCTAGAATCCAGTTGTTACCTGTGTTTTATTTTATTGTCATTCATATCTAAGAACAATACACATATAAATAAAGGTAAGAAATATAAAAGAATTAAAATTGCTAGCAGTCTAACATGCCCACACTTTTTTCTTTCTTTTCCTCTCCTTCCTTCCTTCCTTCCTTCCTTCCTTCCTTCCTTCCTTCCTTTCTTCCTTCCTTTCTCACTTTACCTTGGAAGGAGGTTTCAAGTCAGGTGTTCTATATACCTAGAAACCATTGTTGCTTTTATGCCCTGCCCATCACCCTGGAATTGGTGTGAGAAAGATTAATTTTTCATCTTATCCTAGTTTCCTGGTCTCAAATTGGATGATGGGCAATTATAATCTTGATATGAGCAGTAGAATGATCATTGATGTTTTCTAATCTATCTAGAGATAGATTAATATATATATATATATATATATATATATATATATATATATATATATATATGAAGGTTTATACTATGGATGTATATTAATATTAATAGAGAAGCTTCTCCTCATGCAGAATGCTTAAAAATACTACAGATTTTGCTCCAGGAATGGAAGCAGAAGAAGCCGCAGGCTTCATGGTTGATTGCTTTTTTGATTGGTGCCATAAAAAAAAATGCATTAGAGAGAGAATGTTTGATTTAAGGAGCGCCTCAATGCCGACACCACCTCTGTTTGTTTTCCTTCCTTTAGCAGAAACCTTGTAAAATTTTTATGAAGCATTAATGGATCTGAGATTTTCTCAAGCAAATTTTATGAGGTTAGCTTAATCCCACACATCCGACCCAATTTAGCAGTCTTTAGAGACAAGGAACTTAAAAACACTTGGACTATACCCTAGGCACCTCATTGCCATAAGAAGAGTGGCATGGGGCAAAGATTGGAGCTTTTCTCATCATGGTCCTTTGGGATAAACTTCAGGTTCTGATGGGTGATGAGGAGAAAGAGTACAGGGCTGTAGCCACAAAGAATGCCAAGCAGGTGAGCCAGAATCCCACATATTAAATATGAGCTAATAATTTAGCATTGACTGCTACAACTTTCCCCATAGAACTCTAATCTTCTCTGAGACTATCATTTAGGAAAAAGAAAAATTTATTGTATCAGCAGCTTCCATAATGTCCACCTATAATCAATGACTTTCATCTGAGGAAAACATAAGCCCACACTCCTCTCTCTGCTTCTCTCAATTTATTTTCTGTATCAGAAAGAGAAGAACTCCAAAGGAGATAAATTAAATTCCGGTGTGTGCTAGAGAGTTCAGTTACACTTTCTGATATAAAGTTCACGTTCTGCAAACCAGACAACTCACTGTGTTGCTACAAGCCAAAGGCAGGAGGACATTTACAGGGTGAACTTACTTGCATGAGCTGAGCTTTGGCCCATGGACAAGGTAGACCTTCTTTTAGATTTATGATCAGCGTACCAGCAGGAATAATGTCTTTTGGAAGGAAAACTGAAGCTATTTACAGAGTAAAACTCCAATGACTGATTCGTGAACCATGAAGGGTCACAGAAAGTATGTTCTTTACTGGCTGTCAGGCAGCTCTGTGTATTTATAATGAAATACTCAACATAACTGACCTCTATGGAGAAAGGGTTTACTTAGGCTCATGGTGTTGGGTCATGGTTATGTGGTCTGTTGGTCTGTTGCTTTGGGCCTGTGGTGAAGTGACATACCATGACATGGGTGCACGATGCTTGTCTCATGGTGGAGGAAGAAAAGAAAGGAAAGGGCAGGAGACCCACAATTTCCCCCCTCACTGTCTTAAAGGCATCAACCCAGGTTTCTGCTGTCTCTGCACAGTGCTACACCACAGAGCAAGCTTTTAACTCATAGGCATTTAGGGGACATTTCTGCAAAGCACACTAGAGGCCACCAAGGTAGCTTCAGCCCTTGAAGAGATGTATGAGGTCATGGTGAGAAGACATCTAATAACAGTAGCTATGAGTTTGTGCACAAAATCTTAAGTAGATGACATCCATGGCCCATGTTCATGGTGCATTATCCAGTAATTTGCAAAACTCCTGACTAAACCCATATTTAGCAGATCTACATAGGAGGTTAGCAAAGCTGTCCAACATGTTGTTCGGTAGTGGGGCATTTTGTCTTCATCATACTGGATATAAGCATTAACTGTGTGTCAAGTAGATATGGAGACATCTCTGTCTTGGAATTATTTGAATAAGGAAATGTCTTTAGAAAGATCACATGTGCTTCTGTTTGCAAGAGGTGGAAGATGTAAGAGACCCATAAGAAATGGTGGCTTCTTGTCCATACTTACCAATAGTTTCTTGCTGGTAAGTTTTCTTATTTCATCAGCTAATATGATTAATCTGGCAAGATGGTACCAAGTCTATTTGGTTTATCTCAGAAAACATTTTATTAAGGTCATTATCAACAGAGCTCCATGTTGCAGAGTTGGAGCCTTTCCAGTGTTAACTTCAGACTTGCTCCCCTAGAGTGCCATATAAGACTAGAAGAACAAAAGCAAAGATGATTAGGGTCTACATAGGGAAAACGTATTCTCAAAATTCTATACTGACCTTTCTAGTTGCCCAAGACATTGACTTGGCTGCCTCAGAAGATTCTAACAGAAACAAACATGATGTAGGTTTACAAAACAGTGGTCCAAAGCAGTTTAGTCTTCTGTCCTGGTCAATGCATTAAGGCTAACCCTATATACATCTAGAGTAACAGGAAGATTTCATAAGTACCTTGAATTGTAGGAAGATTTCATAAGTAGCTTAGAATTTTTTGAGCACCTTACAGTATAAAAATATCATACAGGGAGCAATGAGATTGCTCAGTAGGTAAAGGCACTTACAATATCAGCAGGAATTCGATTCCCAGATTTCATTGTTGAAGCAGAACCAATTTCCAAAAAAACTATCATTTCACCTTTACACATGTACCATGGCAATGTGCACACATATATCATAATACACTAATTGTGTGTGTGTGTATATGTGTGTGAGAGAGAGAGAGAGTGAGTGTGTGTGTGTGTGTGTTTAAATCCTCAGAAGAATGGCAAGCTTTTGCCTGATCTCCACTTAAGAATTGTGACCTCAAGGTTAACTGTAGTATTCCTGGGTTGGAAAATGTTCATAATCATTGGATCTCAAAGTAATACTTCCATCAATCTGGGATCTTAGGTTAACCACTTCTTCAGTGAGCTCCTGGATGGTTGTTCCTATGGCAGCTAGAATGACCGAGTGTAGTTTGACCTCTAAACTCTTTTGGCATGGACTGACTGACTTCACTAATTCTGTATTCAGATGGTTCTGCATTCATAAGTTCAACCAGCCACAAATCAAAAATACTTAATAAACAATTTGAACATGTACAGAGTTTTTGTTTCTCATTATTATCTAAATACAACAGTGTAACTATTCAACACTTAGAGTAGGCGTTATAAACTGTATGGAATTGAACTATAGGGGAGATCTGCTTAGGTTGTTTGCAGACAGCACATTGTTCAGTATAAGAGTTAAACAACAATTTTGTTATCTGTGGGGGTCCTGAAACGCACAATTTGAAGACACCGAGTGACAAGTGTATATCCAAGTCTCTATTTAAGTGACATATATCTGTCTTTTGAATTGATGACCATGGGGGAAATGAGTAGTGGAGTCAGAATATCATTCAGTCAATACAGATAACTGTGAGCATTTGGGATAGATTTCTCAGAGCCAAGGTCTCTGGGGGCTGTTCTAAACCACAAGTTTAGTCACGTGCTTTCCTCCATGTGCCTCCTGTGTGTGATTTGCTCCTGTCCAGGTGCCTGAGGTTTGACTTTCTTCTCCAAAATTGATGGGTCACATCTGGCACTTCTAATTTTACCCTTCCCAATCATCCTTCACTTGTTCCTAGATATTTCATCCGGATGACTCAGCTGAAGCAGGGTCAAGGGCATTTTTAACAGAAACTCCAGAATCGCAATTTCTCCTCACTTTGGCTGGTTTGAGTCACTCTTGTGGGATTTGGACAATAACGTGCTACACAAAGTAGGCACTCTCTTTTGACCTAGGTCTTATTAATCTACCAGGGGACTCAACATGACCAAAAAATTAAGTGGAAGAGCTCTAGGTAGCCTTGGGTCTGGGCTGTGTGCTGTGTGCGCCTACAAGGCCAACCTGAGGTTACTTCAGGGGGAAAAGGAGGTGCCATACATAGGACTAGTTGGGAAGAGATTCTGAACTTCAGAGAGAACTATTACAAATACATACATGCATGCCACACATATGTATTAGACAGGAGATAATCCCTTTCAGAAAATAGTCTCATTCATGGACCAATGTATCTCAGTTAGATGCTTGAGCTCGAAAGATAAAAGACAAACAGCCAGAACTCGTTTGTGTGGGGAGTGTATGTCCAGGTGTGCATACCCATGTATATGCATGTCCGTCATAGAAAAGGACTAACTTTCTGTGCCCTTTCCTGTCACTCTACACCTTAGATTTCTACACAGAATCTGCCAGTAAACCTTCAGCTTGCTAGTTTATCCAGACCAGCTGGCTAATGAGCTTCAGGAATTCATCTCTGTCTATCTTCCCAGCACGGGATTACAGATGCATGCCACAATGCCCAGCTTTTACATGGGTACTGGGAATTTACCTGTGGGTCTCATCCCTCAAGCTCTGTGCCCACTGAGCCATCCTCTCGGCCTTGAAAAGTTTTCTGATTCAGTTTGTCTAAGGCAGTTCTAGGGTACAGAGAGGGCAAATGGTCATGACGAATGACCTGTTAATTCTTCCTTAAGTAATTATATCTGTGATAAAAGACATAACAGAGCAGGACTAGAAATAGTTGGAAAACCTGGACACTGGGCTCAGATTTCTTCCAAGAAAGACCATAGTATGGTTTTCATAAGTAAGGGCACTTGTAACCTTCCAAGTATCCATGGTAGGAGTTCAACCTTAATAGTCCTAGCCAGGCTGGATGTCGGAATTTATTTATCCTTCAGCCATGGGCATGGCAGTGGTGCTTTCTCACAATGATACAAAGAGCCAACCTGTTGGTTGGAATCATTATGACTGAAGGAAGATAGCCCTGTGCTGTTGGGAGGGTAGAAGTGTTGCTACATCTGTGCCATAGTAAGTGCTGACATCAGTGGTTAGAGATGAATGGGGCAGAAGACAAAGGAAGTAGAAGGAACGCTCTCTCCCTTCCTTCCTTCCTTCCTTCCTTCCTTCCTTCCTTCCTTCCTTCCTTCCTTCCTTTCTTCCTCCCTCCCTTCCTTTCTTCCTTCCCCCTTTCCTTTTTTTTTTTGAATGTAAAGCTAACATGAAAGTGAGCTAGAGAATATTGTGCACTGAATAGATGATTTTTCATGACAAATAAAAATTTCCTTGGGGTATCATTGGATTCTGCTCTCGAAACTGCCTATTGTGATATCAGGCCAGAGAATTTCATAGCTTCTCAAAACTTGGTGTTGGGTTTCCACAAGTGTGCACAGCCAACATTATAACTGGTTCTCACAAGAGATGTACCTTGACACTATGCCTGGTAGACAAAATTGTACAACATTGTGATAACTGCAGGGTGGGGGAGGCTGCTGCTGTTTGCCAGAAGTTTCAGTCAGGAAGACCATCAGTCCTAGAGATGCTTTTCTCAGATAGGTCATTAGGGTTTGGGGTCTTTGAGGTACTGACCAAACCACAAGTTGCTTGAGTGTATGCAATGCAACTTAGTGGGAGCTGATAGAAAGTCAACTGGCAAATGAATGCAGTAGCTCCATTATCTGAAGTTCACTAAAGGACTAGCTCTGATTTGTGGTGACAGACTATAGGTATAGTTTTCTGTTGCCTTCTGGGGAAACTGGAAATAGTAAAGTTATTTGCACAGTCTTAAGAAACTTCACAAGTTGTCAGTCAGGTGATAGCATAGGACCCTGACATCACTGCTAGTAGGCATGTGATAACTGTATCCATAACAACTGAAATGAATAGGTCTGGTTTTGTTTGGTAGAGGAGTAGTTTAGAACATTAGAGTGTATAGTACTAACTCATACCTTACTTACTGGTGACACAAGACTTTCAGTCTCAACATATTTCTGTACCCGCAGCTGTCCCTAACCTGAGCAGTTTCTTTTCTACTTACAAATACACAGCACTATTATTTTTGTAGAAGCAATAACATTATATTGACTTAAGTTAATGGGTCTAACTCATGGTTCATATCCACATCACAGCTGAATCTCGTTGTTCTTCCACAATGGGCGAAAGTGCTCTAGTGACTTGTTTGCTTATATCTAGAGTGATTCAAACCATTCCCTTCCTTTAGCCTCTCTAGTTTACATATATGATTCATGCCTTTTGCTTCATGGTACCAAGGCTTTAGCCCCATGCTCATTCCAACCATTTTTCTCCTTAAAGGAATGGAGGTCAAAGATAAAGGGATGATGTGTTAGTTAGTGTTTTATTGCTGTACAATGAAACCATGACCAATGCAACTCTTATAAAAGCAACATTTAGTTGGGGATAGCTTACAAGTCCTGGGGTTCAGTCTATTCTCAAGCCAGAAGCATGGCAGCAACAAAGCAGACATTGTGCAGCAGGAGCTGAGAGATCTACCTCTTCATTCAAAGGCAAAGAGGAAAAGACTAGCTTTCAGGCAGCTAGTAAGAGGGTCTTAAAGCCCATGCCCATAGTGACACACTTCCTCAAACAAGGGCACACCTACTCAGATAAAGCCACATCTCTTAATAGTGCAAATCCCTGAGTCATATTCAAACCACAATGGGTTGAGAGACTTGGAAGTGTGAAGATAGAGTAGCCACCAAGCAAATGAGCAAGGCATACTCAAGCATCTTTCTAATTGCTGTGGATCGCATATCCCTGCCTTCCTAAAATGCAAGGTTTGAAATTTCAGTCTCCAAAGAAATAGTATTTGGAAGTAGGTCCTCTAAGAGTTAAGTGTGACACAAGGACAAAACCTTCATGGCACGATTATTGCCTTTACCACAAGACTCACAAGAATGCATCCCCTATCGCTGCTTCCTGTGACTGAGGACATAGCCATAACACCCCCATTAGAAACCAGATCCTGGATCCACAGGCTCCTCGTTCTTGGCCCTTCTAGCCTCTAGAACTGTTGCCTGTGACACTCTGCCCAGTTCATGTGTTATAAGAAAAACCTAACAGACTATGATACTAATGTATACACTCTGAGCTATATACACTTGTGATTTATGCCCTTTATTTCAATGTCACCTATAGTCACATTGTCACTCAGTTTTGCCTGCTTGCTGCTCTAATACCTTCACAAAGGTTTTCCCTTCTACTCTGAGCCATATTCTCTGCCAGTGTCTTACCCTACCTCTCATGGTGAGTCTCCAAACTTTAATAAGACTGTGAGGATCCCTACTTAAAGCATATACTCACAACCTGGGAATAACATTTGTTATGGGGTCCCACAGATTAATTTTTTGTCTCCACAACAGACTGCAAATTACTTACCCTCTTTATCTTCCCGAAGCTGTATCAATATCTAATCCTCATCACTAACAAGAACTGTCAGGAGCCATGGAAGGTGTGAGAATTCACCCTAGTTTTGAACTAATAAATAACCTGCCACTTTTCAAGACAATGGTGACAAAAGATACAGGACACTTACATGTCTGTGTTCCAAACACAGTATACTCTTACTATGGCTTACATAGTAAGATCACTCTAGCTTTTTTATGATCCTGTGCCTATAAGTGTGTTACCAAACCACTGAAGCAAAGATTTGGATTTGCTTTTGAACTTTTAGAATCAAGTCTTGGGAGCCTGAACCTTGTCTTTTCATTAATTTATTTATTCAGTTTACATCCAAGTTGCTGCCCCTCCTCTCCCTCCCATCATATAGTCCCCCCCTCAGACTCCCCCTTTTTTTCTAAGAGGATGGAGGCCCTCCCTGTGTGTCCCCTGACCTGGGATATCAAGTCTCTGCAGGGAGAGTTACATTCTCTCCCACTGAGACCAGACAAGGCATCCCAGTTAGGGGAACATATGCCATAGACAGGTAACAGCTTTAGGGACAGCCCCTGGGAGCCCAGGTATTTTGTAGTAGGTTGGAAGAAAACCCCCCCATTGATTTTCTGAGAGTGAGACATTATATTACTACTACCATTACTACTATTATTATAGTAAAAACATATTTTTGTACCAGAGAGGGAGATACTAGCTAGCTCTGTCTTCTAAAATGTCCTCTCTGGAAACACTTATGAAAATATCTTGCTTATAAGTTCATTAATACTCATGAAGAATTTCTCCTCTAACAATGATGCAAAAGGACTGGGCAGGTTATGGATTGATCTCTGTTCTGCCTTGACTATATCTTTGATAGCTGCTAAGTAGACTTGCCCACTCCGGGACTTACTCTGGACCTTGAGCATGGGCAGATGACATGGTAATGAGTTATGCTTGAATTACATTCAAAGCAAGAAAGGCCTTTTGAAAGGCCTTTTCAAAGGCCCTTGCACGTGCCTGCTTTTTATTGCTATTATTTCCATATTGATCATTCAGGATAGTGAGAAGGATGGTGATACAGTCAATTTAAACTCATGTAAAGCCTCACCCAGAAGAGGAGAGTGAAGACAACCCCGAGGCATGCATGACTCTTCAGCAAACTGAAGCTGGGGGAAGTGGTGGGTATTCAGCAAAGTCTCAGGGGAGAGTTGGGTGGCAGATGACACTAACATCAGTGGGATGAAAACACTGATACTTGGGAACATATTTCTTTGGAAGAGTTAATTGACAAGATTTCTGATTCGTGGCTCTTTATTTTTTTGTCTATTATTATTACTGAGAAGGTTCAGGACTTCAAAACCATAAAGATATAACAGAAAGGGCAAGTAAGATGTACCAGTACCTGAATTTACTTTGATTTCTGTAGCATTGATCGTGCTCACGAAAAGTAGAAAAATAAATGTAGGGTTGTGGGAGATGAGATAAATAAGCCTCAAGCATGGTTCTTTCTTCCTAGATACCGATGATGTTTCTGTAGATGTTTATTCCTAGATGCTAAGGATGGTTTTGATGATCATTTTCTCCCCATGGGATTCTACTGACCGTCACTTCGGTGGCCATTGCTGATCCCGTCATCAGCAGCTCCCAAAGTTGCCAGGGGTCACCCATATGTGACAGTCCTTCTGTCCTAACTTTTTTCCAGAGTATTCACATTTTCCCGCCAGCGCCACCGGATGAGTGTGCCCCATGGTCTGACGTCTCTGAATAATTGATGCCTCTCCTACTAAAGCAAAGTTAGGTTTTGTGGTTCAGCAAAATGCTTTCCTCTCGTTGACCTTAACCTTCAGAGGCACTCGGGCATTACTGAGAGATCAATAAACCTTCCCTTGGCTGGTCTGTCAGGACAGGAGGATGACAGAGAGTGATGGCCAGAAGGGAGGAGGGGATGATTGCACCATAACCTGGGCAAGGAGAAGAGGGAGGGCATGTCAGGTAGGAGTGTAGCCTTTCTAGAGAGGGGAGGAGAGTTAAGAAAAATGGAATGCAAAAGAAAGCAAGTTAGCAATGAAAACAAGGGGCTTGGGCTTGATAGGGAGCAGAGAGTGCGGGCTGGCAGGCTCCCATGGAGAGGAAAAGAAGACAAATGATGGTCGTACAGGAAAGGAAAGCGAGTTGTCCCTTAACTCTCAACTGTAGTCTACTACTGTCGAGGAACACAATGAAATGGCCCCAAGCAGCTCAACATCTCATGGGAAGCAGACTACTAAGTAACTCTAGAGTAAGGCAGAGTAAAACAAGCAGCAGAACAAAGAAATGTGGGCATTGCTGGGCACTGGAAACAAGAACAAAGAGACTTCCAAGCTTGGAAGCCAAGTGGATGTCAACAAAACATCTTCGCATTGTTTGGTTTAATTCTGTATTTTTGTTTATATTGTTGTATATATTATACTGTAGATAATTACTTCTGAAATATTGTTTAGATTAATTATGAAATGACACTCTCTGGTAGGAATTTTTATTTTCATGCTAAAATAAAGAATGGTTTCTTGAGACTCAAAGTTTTGATTTTCTTCACTGTGACAGAAATTTTTGAGCTTTGGGGTCATTTTTTCACTGAGAGGCATTGGAAGAAACTTTAGTAGACTGTGAGCTATTCCAAGTCAGGCAAGGTTTCTGGCATTTGAAATCTTTTTTGGCTAGCATAGTAAATGCTGAACCAAAAATGCTGATGTGTTTGTAGGAAGAAAGAAAAGGTAGAGCCCCATTGGGGAGGAAGAGAGGTAAGAGATATGAAAGCATTGAAGGGTAGCCTTTGAGATGAATCTAGTGGGGGAAATTCATTTATCTGGGGGTGGTATCAGGAGGTAGGAGCAGTTGAAGCTGAGATAGCAACATAATTCAAGGTATGGAGTTCTTGCTTTCTGGCATAAAAAGTGTTGAATATCTCAGACTCGATGGGGGATGCAAGCAGTGAAAGGAAAGTCCCAAGAGCAGAATAGATCCTCACTCACTCATTTGTCTAGCTAGGGTTTCTTGAGTGCCTGCTATGGATAGATGACTGTTCAAAATCATAGGATATATCATCAAACTGATGAATCCATTTGCCCTGGGAGAACCTGTGTGCCAATAAGGGGAGAGAGAGAGAGAGAGAGAGAGAGAGAGGTGGGGGGGGGGAGAACAGTTAATGTGTGGACATATTGCTCTTTTTCCAGGTGTGTGTGTGTGTGTGTGTGTGTGTGTGTGTGTGTGTGTGTGTGTGTAAACAGCAGAATAGTGAGATGAAAAATACAAAGAAAATTTTTTATTCTAAGTCTTCACAAAGATGTATCAGTTTCTTCAAAAATGTGAAAGAAGAATTTTTTTCCTAAAGAATGATTTCAGACAAACAAGAAGCGTGTAAAGACTGAAATGATCTGGTATGGGTGTGACTATCAGGTGACGCTCATAGCTGGACAGAGGACAGCAGTCTTAATCATGCCTGGACTGGCACTGTCTCCCTGTGTGCCTGACACAGGGGACTAGAGTTTGGAAAAAAAATAATGGGTAGTTTCAAATTTCTGTTAAGTTTTGCTAAACACTGAATTTATTAATTTACTTATTTCAATTAAAATAAAGACTTGCCCTCTTATTTTGCCGAGATAAAAAAATAGCATTTAATCAAACCAATAGCACAGAGACAGAGAACCATGGGTTGAATCAGTCTGTAGCTGAAGACTGCTTTTCTGTAACATGTGCAGGCTACAAACACAGCAACTGAAGTATGAATATAGTGAACACTGCTACCTAGAATGCTCTAGGCCATATGGTGTGTCACTAGAGAGCTCAGTGTCCTTCATGCTCTATGCTGTCCTCAGTATCTGTTTCTTAAAAATATTAAAGTTGAAGATTGTCAGGTGACTAACACTATCAAAAAGATCTTTTTCATCTAGAAAAGTGTTTCCAAAACTCACAGAGGGAAATAAAATGACTTCCTAGTTGTGTATTTCTTATCCAGGAATCATGTCTTCCACCTCCTCATGGTTTGTTTTTCCTGACTATGTGCTGTCCCTCTGGGTCTTCCTGGACTATCTTAGCATGATGGATCAAGAATGAAGTAGGCTTGGGAGGAAGAGGAGACGAGGTCCAAAAATAGGGGCAGAATCCGGTCTGGGAGGAGATAGAAGAGACATAGAGAAGGTCAGAAAATTGAAGAGAGGTGTGTAGCAATAGGGAGGAGATGGAGAACTTTGGGTAACAACCAGAAAGTCCCAGGTGCCATGAAAGCAAGAGCCTCTCAGGTTCCCATGGGGATGACATTAGCTAAAATACCCCACAAAAGGCAGGGAGAACCTGTCAAGACCATTTCCAAAAGTTAGGCATGACCCCCTGGTTGAAGGATGGGGTTACCCACCTAACTCCAAAACTTTAACCCAGAATTCCTCCAGTTTAAAGGAAATACAGCGACAAGGAGTGGAGCAGAGAGTAAAGGAAAGGCAATCTAGAGACTGCTCCACCTAGGGATCTATCCCACATGCAGACACCACACTCAGACACTATTGCCGATGCCAAGAAGTGCTTACTGACAGGAGCCTGATACAGCTGTATCCCAAGAGGCTCTTCCAGATCCTGACTATTACAGATGCAAATGCTCAAAGCCAAACATCGGACTCTTCACAGGGACCCCAATGAAGGAGTTACAGGAAAGACTGAAGGAAATGAAGGGGCCTTATCTGGCATAAATAGGAGGGGAGGCCCTTGGTCCTGTGGAGGCTTGATGCCCCAGTGTAAAGGAATATTAGAGCAGTGAGGCAGGAGTAGGTAGGTGGGTGAGGGAGCTTGCTCAGAGAAGCAGGGTAAGGGGGGATGGGATGGGGGCTTGCAGAGGGAAAGCAGGAAAAGGGGATAACAGTTGAAATGTAAAAATTAAACATCCAATTTAAAAATAAAAAAAGGGAATGAAGTAGGCTTTTGGTCTCTGAGTTTGTGGCTAGGTTTCAACATCCATTTGTCTTTTGGTATAACAAGATACTAAAGGCTGACTATAAGATAAAGAATGGAGGTTCATTTAACTTGCAGTTTGAGAGACTGGTGGTACCTCACTAACTCACCCTTGTGATGACCACATTGTGGCAGATGCCATTGGCACAATAGGCATCTGTTGGAGAAGAAATTATACAGCTAAACAGGAAGCCTGGGAAGATACCAGGGAGTGGTTGGGTGCATACATGATAATTACTCTCTCATGAGAAATGACTGACTCCTCACAAAATCTTTACTGACTTCCTTGAAAGGTAATCCTTCAGTGACCTAATAGCTTGCCCCCTATATTAAGAGTTCCACATCACTTTCTAAGACGATCACACTGAAAACCAAGCTCCTAATATACAAATCCCTTAGGGATCAGAGTCCACATCTATAGCATGGTAGATATTTGATGTCTAAAACAGTTATAATTTTTTCCTCATTTTTATGAATCTTTTATATTCTCCCCCAAAAGGCATTTTCAAAGAGTGTTCTTAGAAGACTGAGCACAGCATCCCACCCACTCAGTTCTCCTTGTGATTATTTTGAATTTTTCCCCATGGACTACTTTTCTTGTTGCACATTGGGCCTCCTAGAGTCTAGTAATGCTTAAGAACTACCTGATGCATTCACCTGTCAGCAGGCAAGGGAATGTTTTAGCTATACCTCACACATCTGTAATCAAACACAGTTAATGGCAAAGCAAATACAATACATCCGAGGGCCCTTTAAACATCAATTAGCATGTAATTCAAGATTAAAAACAGAAGAGGTCTAACTCTATTTTCCATTGGGTAGTAGGTGCTTAAGGAATAATAGAACAAAGGCAGGAACTCTTTGCATAGTTATTTTATCCAAAGAGTAGAACTTTCACTCAGATGTCTGTTTACCATGCACAGTGATGTTCCACAAAGGACCTGAAGACAGGCCATGTTCTAATGCTCAGTTTGTTTTGTCCCCCTCTCTCCAGTGTCTTTCATGCCACTAGCTGTATGTAGCATGAATTGTGTGTCTAACTGTGACTATTCAATGTCATATCTTCCTGTTTATCCTTCGATTTTGGAGAGTCTGGTCCTTTAATTGTTTTGTTATGCAGACTTAGCAAAGACTCTGAGTCTCTTAGTGGAGCAAAACAACAGGTGTCAGGGATTTCATAGTTTGTGTTTTAGTCATACATGATGTGAATAGAAGCTATTGGATGGTTCTTTTTTCAGTTGTCTTTGTATGCCCAATTTTTTTATCATGATCATTTTTTTAAATTTATTCACTTGGCATTCCAATATTAGTCCTCCCTCTCCTTTCAGTATCCCCTCATGCAGATACTGCCCTTCTCCCCTTGGTTTTTCACACACACACACACATACACAGACACAGACACACACACACACACACACACACACACACATACACACACCTCACATCAAGTTGCTGCAGGACTAGCTGCATTCTTTACCACTGAGGCCAGACAAGGAAACCCATTTAGGAGAATGGGATCCACAGGCAGGCAGCAGATTCAGGGACAGCCCCCCAACTCCAGCTGTTGGGGGACTCACATTAAGACCAAGCTGCCCATTTGCTGTGTAGACCTAGATTCAGCCCACGTATATTTTTTGATTTATGGTTCAGTCTCCAGAGCCCCCAGGGGATCTGGGTAAATTAAATTAACGCTGTTGGTCTTCCTGTGGAGTCTCTGTTCTTTTCCAGATCCCTCAATCCTTACCCCAACTCTTCTATATGACTCCCCAAGCTCCATCTAATGTTTGGCTGTGGGCCTCTGCATATCTTTCCATTGGTTGCTGCGTGGAGCCTCTCAGAGGACAATTATGCTAGGCTCCGGTCTTCAAGAATAACAGAGTATAGTAAATAGTATCAGGGATTGGTTCTTGCTTATGGGGTAGGTCTCCATTTGATTACGCCCAATTGTGAATACTCTCCAGAATAGACAATGGCTATATTTCTTATTTTAACTGCAAACCAAGGTGTTCTCTTTCTCCCTTTTATTTTAAACTTGTTACACAAAAGACAATTCATAATATAGATGATGGAGGTAATGTACTTCAGAACCTCTTCTGTACATTTTCATGACCAAATCAAATTTTCCTGCTGGATCTAGGTCAAGCATTGTGGTGGCATTGCACTGACTATGATTTCTGTACATTTACTTCCATTCAGCTTGTGTTGGTCCTGAGCTTCAATTGCATATTCTCTATCTGTCTTCTATGCTCTACTTGTTAGAGACCTTAGAATGAAGTTCATTTCCTCTGAGCCTCTAACCACTTCTGCCCCAAATCAACTAATGCCAGGTGTGCCTTCTGGTTTTGTATCCTGTCAGTTGTCATTTGTGTATCAAGACTGATTCCACAATTAATTTTTTTCCTTCACTGGGGACATTATGATTTCTGAGCTTGGACACCTCATATCTATCTGAAGGCTCACATCTGTTCCTGGCTGTGCAGCCTCACAGCAGGAAGAAGCAGTTATTTAAACCACTATATACCCTGGGTGTTGGCAGCATTTACCTCAGTTTTTGTCTAACCGAGATTGGCATTCCTGGTCTTGTACCTCTCTTGCCTCATCCTCCGTTCCTTATCTCCCTCATAATTCTTCATTATTCTTCTACACATGCAGCATGGTTGAGGGCTGAGTTAATCACACACCTCATTGAAGCCCAGCATCGTCGACAAGGGATCATTGATCCCTGGAAAGTGCTGTCTTGTTTTCTCCTTCAATTCTCTTCCCATTCTCCTTGCTCTACACTTCTTCAGACAAATGTATTTCATAAATCTCATTAAGTGCTCATGTATCTTTATAAAATGTGTTGGTACCTTGCATGTATATGCCACTGATGTACCCATTGTTTTGATTTACCAGGGCTTTCTTTCCAGCTTCTTCAGTCCCATACAATTCCATGACAAGCAACCTCTCATAAACTGCTGTGAACTTTCCCTGAGAAGCACAGCCACTATTGATGCTGCTCATTAAGAGGTTCTGGGCATCACTGCATCACGAGCTGGCACCTTGCTTTTCAATAGGACTCACAGTGCTGCACTTCCCATTGGCGTTCAAGCCCAGGTCTCTCAGTGTAATCTCATCTGAACTCACGTGGTGAAGTGATTCTTCATCCCTCATTTTGTTTGCACCTGTCTGACTTCTGTGGAATGTGTGTGCTCCTTATGAGCATGTCTTCTTTCCAGGCCTTTCCCCCTTTCTGTTGCTGAATCGTTGCCCCACCCCTTTATTATCACTATCTTTTTTCTTCATATGGATTTGGATGGAAGAATTTATGCTGCACCTTCTATATGTTAATTGCTCATCAGCTTTAAAATTTGAAAAGGATGTATGAACCTGTGTCATTGCTCATTGAGTTGAGCTTGGCAATGGTGATCTTCATTGGATGCCACAATATAGTCATTAAGACATTTGGACCTAACTTCCAGAGTTCAAATCTGAGCTCTACCTTTAATCTTTATAACTTGAGTGATGGTGTTCAACCTTCCATTTCCAAATTGGCTGTATTAACCTCTGTGTCAATATAGCTTTTATTGGCATTAAATGAATCATAATATATTAGGAACTTATAATAATGTCTGACTAAACACATGTGACATCATATATGACACTGATAAATGATCAGATACATATATGCTGTTTATTATATGATGTTATGATGCCTGGTAGAGTTGAAGCCATCTTGGTATATGTAACTAGATACTGCTGTATGTTCACAGTGACAAATTTCTTAACCTTATTAACATATGAATGTATGTTATTTGTATACTTTAGTGTATATATGTATTCTAGTGAAAAGGGTGTTTTATACTTAATTATTTTTAAAAATTGTGTGTGTATGTATCTGTCTATCTGTCTGTCTGTATGTATGTGTGCAGTTGTGTACAACTGAGTGCAGGTGCCTTTAACATCAAGAGGTCACTGGAGCCTTGGAGTTACAGGCTAAGGTGAGTCGTTTGACAATGGTACACAGTCCTTTTACCAAGCTTTCTTATCTATTACATCTGTTTCTTGTCCTGGAGCCAGAACCACATCATTACATTGTTTTACCTGTATAACCTGGCAGGATAGCTTTTGCTGTCCTGAGTTTTATTTTCTGTAATTGTGTTTCCACCTGGGTTCTGTCCACTGGCATTGCTAGGTTGTCCTGTGATGTGGGTTGCATGGATACCATAAGGCTTTCAGAAAACACCCCAAGCCAATGGATTCTTTGAAAATAATTCTTAAGATTGAAATTACACCATTTTCTCCTACCTTTCTTTTCCCATGCCCTCCTAGCTATTCTCTCTCAAAATTCTCTCATGTTCTCCCCACACAAGTTGATAGCCTCTTTTTCTTTATTATTGTTACATGTGTCTATCTGTCTGTCTGTAGGTCTACCTAATTACCTGTCTGTCTATCTATCTATCTGTCTATCTATCTGTCTGTCTGTCTGTCTGTTTCTGTCTATCTATCTATCTATCTATCTATCTATCTATCTATCTATCTATCTATCTATCTATCTATCTTTCCCACTTAGTCCATTTGCTGGGGTCTTTGTGTAGAGGTGACATTCCATGTAATCTCCTGCGTCCATATAAGTTGTCTATCAATATTGCCATTGTTCTGGTCTTGTTTATGCAGCCTTTTCTAGGAAAGACTCTTTCACAGCAGGCTTCCTGGTAGTGTGGCTCTTGTACTCTTTCTATCTTCTCTTCTGTGATGTTCCATGCACCTTAGATGCAGAAGATACGTTGTAGATATATCCATTGAGACAAAGCTCTTTAGATATGCTTTTCTCTTTCCCTTTTAGATTAGAAACTTTTAGGAGCTGTGATATTGGTCATCTTTCATTTGTATGGAAATTATTCAGCAGTGCCAGGGACCATTAATGAAGGTTTTTTAACAAAAGAATTAAACACATTAAACACAACCTTACATACAATTATGAATGAAAGGAAGTGTGATGATTTAGGTGCCCCTTCAATGAATTGTTAGCTTCCCTGTTGTGAACTCATCTTCTTCGCTGAGGTTTACACCACTGAGCGCACCCGCTTATGTTGAAAACATTCAAGCTGACAAATGATTTGACAATGAAATGGATGAGCAAACTTAGTAATAAAATCAAAATAAACACCGTGTACTTAAAATTTACTTAACTAAAGATATAACTCTTTTTCTAAGAGTTACAAAATTGTTCTTTATCCAAATGGACTCCAAGTTCTCTGAAGTCCTCTATGATCGGGTTCATTCTTCAACCTGGTCTCATCTATAACCATACCATTGGGGTGATTATAGGAAAGAGAATTAGATAACCAGATTATTTTTAATATCTAAGGCCACCCTTCTAGTTCATTGTCTTTTCAGTAGGATGCGGAATGGTATCATTGAACACAAAATGTTTCAACTAAAGACTTCTGATAAGTCAATTGTGAACTGGCTAATGACCTCTTCAGTTCTTACTCCACAACATGTGAGTCAGGTCAGCTTCTCTCTCTGAGGAAAGTATCCTAGAAAACCATCCTAGAGGTTTCTAATTCCACAGAGAACTCACTATGGGTAGCACATATTAATATGAGTGTCCTGTGTTCTAGATCTTGCAATACTCAGAAACATAAGAGGCACAGAGTAAATATTTATGATGTGAATGAATGAGTGAATCATGACCCAATCACACATTCTCTAATTTATTGTTGATCCAAAATGTATGTACATTTTAAATACAGATACACTTTATTATCATGCTAGTCATCCCTGAATCTTTGTCTTATGGAGAACAAGAACATGAGTCAGAACTAAATTTGTTGCTTTAATGTGTATTCCTGATGGTAATTTGCTCTTCCATCTGAGCGGCACATGCAAAAACTGTGTGTCTGACTCATTTTTCTACTGCTGTGATAAGATAATAAGGCAACCTATGGTAGTAACAGGTTTTTTTGTGGGGAGGGGTATCTTACATCAGAAGCTTCATGACCATCAAAGCAGGGAGTGTGGCAGCATACAGGCTGGCACAATGCTGAAACAGTAGATACAATCACGGGGCAGAGAGCTGAGAATAACAGCTAACTGGGAATGGTGGAGATGTTTTACAATTTCAAATCCCACTTTGTCCTACAAGGCCACACATCCAAATCTTTTCCAAAGAGTTATACCAACTGGGGACTAAATATCCAAACAACGAACTTATGAAAGCCACTTTTATATAAACCACCCCAATATGCAACGTGAGACAAGAGGTGAGCCTGTGTGCTCTTGAGACTGACTACCTGGTTACAGATTTTGATTCAGTCACTTTCAAAGACATCAATTTGGGAAAATCACTCTGATGGTTAACAATACCTATTGTCATCGTGGCAAGTTGTACAGTCAGCTGGAAGATGGGCTTCTGGCTGTGCCTCTACGGTATTATCTTGATTATATTAATTGAAATGAGAAGCTCCATCTTGATTGTGGATGAGATCATTCCCTGGAAAGGAATCTTCTTGATCTGCATAAAACAGTAAGAATGAGCTGAGCATGCTTTTACTGCATTCTTGTTTGAGGTAATGTGACTGACTGCTTCAAGTCACTGCTGCCTTGACTTCTGAGTGATACCTTAAACTGTGAGCTAAAGTAGGTCTTCATCTACTTGTTGCTTGTATCCAGATGTTCTATCAAGTAGCAAGAAAGGAACTAAGACAACCACTGAAATGTAAATCTAAAAATGAATGGATGAATCAATCAAACCAACAATAATACCCACCTACTTTCCCTCTTTGAGAGTTGCACAAAATCCAATGACATACTGAGTGTGCTCATTTTCTGAATGCAAGAATAATATCTGAAAGATTCTTAACTCTTTATTGTTAGTAAGATCTAGTTACATTGTCATCTGCAAAACATTTCAAATTTATGTGGAGAAAGCAAACACACCCCAAAAGAGATTCAAGACGTAAAAAGTTGAACATCACAACTATTCTGCATGTTTCTGGTACATTTTTCTCTTTGCTCACAGTTCCTTCAGCTTGCAAAGACCCAGCACAGTTCTCCCTCAACTTATAGATGTGTTTCTTACTTCTACCATATGTAATTCAATTGTAAACTGGTCCAGCTTGACCTTAGGAAATGGTTAGATAATATAGTTTCCTGCTCTCCTTACTGGACTTTTGCTCTTTCAGGTGATATATTAAAGTGAGTGTCTTGATTTAGGGTAAGTGCATAGAAGGTTAGCTTTATTTATCACAAAGGAAAAGAAGTGAATTTTTTTTATTTAGGCCCTAAGTGAATAAAATTTTCATGGGAAGATTCTGTGTTTTGCACATTTCAGCCTTGAGTATATGGGAGCTATGGATGTCCTTCCTCAAAAGTGTCCCTGTTTCTGGGAAAATATGGGTTGAATTTGAGGATGCTAAGCTCACTGATTTTGCCACTTCATAGGAAGAGGTTTTAGGAGGAGCTGATTTTTGGAGTGAAATTTTTTGTTTGTGTAGTCAGTGGGAGAAGAAGAATGCTCTACCCTCAGAGATTCCTGTCATTTGCTTTGGAGAATTTTGTAGTGTGGCCTGGTCAAGATGTAATGACTAGGAAAATCCAGCTCTACCAGTGAACATAAAACTTCTAAAATATAGAAAAATAAGTTCCATGTCGCATCAGTGCAGACCAGCTGGAATGGTGAACAGCTGATTCTCTTCAGTTCACAAAGAAGTGACCTTCGAAAGTGCTTTCTACTTTTGATAAATGTTACTGTTCTTTCTCCCCCCAATTTTTACTTTACTGTTTTATGAATATTTTGCTGAAATATATGTCTATGCACCACATGCTTGCCTCATGCCTCGGAGGCCAGAGTCGAGGCATTGGATGCCCTGGACCTGGAGTTACAGATGGCTGTAAGCCATCATCTGTGTGATAAGTATCAAGTCTGGGTCTGTGGGAAAAATAACAAGTTCTCTTAAGCAATTAGAACCTTCTCTTTTAATCCTTATTTTGATATTTTTAGGTATGATTTAGCATGGCTTCCACAGTGTTCAGTGGAGCAGATGGGGTTTGGTCCGAGTGGATGCTGGGAGGTCTTGTTTTGTTTGTTTGGCTCCTAGTTGGCCAGGATATGGAGCATGTTCTACAGAACAAATATCACAGAAGAATAACACATTCATGTGCTTCTTCATCCTTCTTTTCCTCTCACTGTTGGCATTTTTACCTCTGTAATTAATGTAGAAAGTATATAGATGAACATCTTCAAGCCAAGTCTTAAACATAAGCCAGACCTCAGCTCAGTACTAACTACATTCCATCATGAATGGATCCAAGTAATAACATAAATATTAAAAGTCCAATATGCTCTCTGGAGTTCCCAAACCCATAAACAAGGACATGATCCCAGAATACATAAGAAGGCGACGTCCTCTGCCCCTGTTACCAATGGGCAGAGTAAAGTAGTGTTTCGCATTGAAAATAATCCCAGCAAAAATCCCTGCTGATAACAGGGCATGGATTTCCATAATTCCACTCCCTGTGGAGCACAGGTACATCTAATTTCTCATAACTGTTACCTAAATGAATAGCAGCATGAAGAATACACAGAGAATGAAAAATGTCCATGTGTGTGGGTAGTATATGGCCACTAATCTTTTCTGACATTTACTTTCATTCCTGAGCACAGGGGTGACCAACCCCACCAGTGCTAGATACTGAAGATAAATGTCAGCACCGTCCACTGGAAGCTTTTTCTGCATACATGCATATTGGAAATCAAATATATCTGGCTTATCACACTCTGAGCCTCAAGAACCCATCTTTTCAGAAGTACATGGATTGCCCTCTGACCCCACACCCTGCTGCCACTTGGTAGGACTGGAAAATGGCAGCTTCATTTGCTGCATTTTTAATGGAATGGAAAAAACACTAAACAAAAACAGTTAAGCTTAATAGTTTTCTATCATAAGCCTTCAGTGCTGAGCTTCATTCTCTCCATGTGTTATACTGCCAAATTTCCCAAGAGCATCTGCTCTTCCTATTGTGAGAACAATGAGCTGGTGTGTGTTATGCAAGGGCTATCCTACCCATGCCAAATGGCTCTTTCCTCAGGCTGGGCTCTACCAATCTCTCAGGTGCATGGCGCTTCTGCAGCCTTAGGCAGCTGAAATTACAGAATCCAAAAGTAACTGCTTCCCCCACATCATGGAAATGAAAGGTTGATTTTAAGCTCTTGCCAGCCCCCACTGACTAATTCACTAGTTACCCCAAATCTATATAGCTGCTTGAACATTGTACTTGCATGACATGACACAATGCTTCCTTCACCATATTTGGTGAAGGCTAATATTGTCAAAGGCAAAGGAACAGAATTGAATTATTTATTTATTTACTTTTTTACTAGATACTATAAAAATCCACCAACCAATGAAGTAGGATTTTCTGCAGTAGAACACAGTATGAGATGTTTTAAGGGAGGGAGGGAAGGACGGAGGGAGGGATTAATTTTCATTCACAGAGAACCATTGCTAGTGAAGTACACAGACTCTCCATATGTGGCCTCTGACACGCAAGTATGACACCAAATAATATATGAAGAAAAACAAATCATGAACAGAAGTGCAAAAGAGTGGTTCTCAGAAACTCTCAGGGGACAGCTAGAGTGATACTCCAGGAAGAAGCTCTTTTTCAAGGGTTCTCCATAGTCAGAAGAAAGTTCCATGGCCAGCAGAAGGAAAGTGGAGAAGGAGACCTTGAGTGAACTGGGATTTGACTTCTAGATCATGAAGGACAAGGATGCACATGATTTATTTGTTCAAATAAAGATGTATGTCACTGTGTTGACTATTAGGAAAGAATTGAAAACGGTTGGAACAAAAGCACAGGCCAGAGAACATGGGCCTGAACTGTCAAAAAATGAAACTAGAGATGGCAGGGAAGTTAATGATATCAATAGTTTATCCCTCTTTATCTTCAAAATATTAACCTTGTGAAAGGCTAGCAAAAAGAGGGAACATCAGCGGCTTTCAAATTGTTTGGGTCAGAGACTCTGTTCTTCTGGAAAAAAATATTATCTATCAGCATGGAATGAAGGCTAATAAAATCAGAAGGGAAAAAAAATCTTCTAGACCTTCTCTGGGTAATAAGATTTGTGGTTCCCATCGAACTCCCTGTACTCCTATGCTACCATAGGAGGATGGCAGGGCTCCATGCTATAAGACTAAGTTTCACTTTTTCTCCTTTTAGTTTCCAGATTAGAAGTAGCCATGTTTTATCAACATGTGTCTGTTGAATGCTGTTCATGTAACCAGAGCTCAGAGAATTGTTGTACACATTAGCCCACCAAAATCTGTGAGACATTCTTGAGTTTTAAATGAGCTAACATGTTTGACCTAGTTCCCACTGGCATGCTTGAATGGATTTGTCCTGGAAATCCTTTAACTGGGACACATAATAAGTGGCAGAGAAGGCCCCTGACATGCAGTTGCAAAGCACATATTTTCTCTGGATCTTGGCCTAATTCCTTCTTTTTGTGTGAGCTCGTATATGCTGATGAAGCTTTTAGATTATGTGGCAAGGGGGTGGCATGGTTGGGAACATATTTAGGAAGCACAGGCAGGTTTATTGACTCTGTGAAGCCAAGAAACTTCTCAGGTACAGTGCCTTTAACATTCCACATGCCTACGAGTAGAGAGCAGAAGTAGGCGTTGACTGATGATGTTGTACATTGATATCCAGGAAGACAAGTTTGACCAGCTAATGTGAAATATGATTCACCCTACCACATCCAGTATGCTTCCCTAGTCAATCTATATACAGTCCATTTGTTGGTTCCATCAGATCTGAAACTTATATCTTAGATTGAGACTTAAATGGCATGGGCAATGGTATTCTCAGCCGTTAACTGAGAAATTTACCAAGTTTTAAAGATATAGCTTTCAGTAGAGTCCACTGTGATTACTTAAGGTGTTTTAATATTGTAGGACTTTGAACATTAAGAAGACCTCTGGCCAAGGTGATGTACAGCCTATACGTGTTACAAAGATGATACTGAAGAAGTTACAATGCTCTGTCATTTGACTGTAATTAATTAAGATATGATCAGTAAATCTTTGTGACAATTATTTCATTGTCTAGTAATCCAACAAGGAGTTATTGTTTAAAGCTGCTTGAGACCCACTTGTATCATAATTAACTAAAAGTTGCCCAGAAGGCAGCATTAACATGTCATTCTCCATGCACAGAAGAGGACATGACATTGAAAGACATTTGACATCCACATTTGGCAACACTAAACCCTAACATTATAGCTCAAGTATTCCCAAGTCTATAGATATAATAATGGACCTGGTGACATCTAATTACTAAAAGACAATTACTGATAATAGCCCTTTGTGAATATGTAAGGCCAAGGAACTCAGTGTTCTTTGTACATATTAATTAAGAGAGAGAAACAAGAGGTGGCAGACAGATAGGTTATAGCATTATTGCTACTGGGTAAACTGAAACCGTGTTTTAATTAGTCCCTTTAGATTCAAAGCAACTGTGTGTTTTATCGTTGACATTTCTTACCACTGTGACCAAATATTTAACAGAAATAAGTCAGGTAAAGAAAGATTTATTTTGGCTCATAATTTCAAAGTACTCAGTTCTTGGTCATTTGACCTCATCTGCTTGAGCAGAGAATTATGGTAACAGAAATATATGGCAAGAAAGCTGCTTACCTCATTGTATCTAAGAAGCAGAGGGAAGAGGATACAGGAAACTGTGGAAGGCCAGTGGATGCCCCGCCCACAAGAACCCACTTTCTCTAATTAGAACATCTTTTTCTTCTCTCACATCAGCTCAGTGACACTTCCTTCCTATGAGGCCATCACCAAGTTAAACAACTCATTACTTCCCAATGTGACCATCATTGGAAACACCCTCACTGACAAAGCACTGAAGTGTACTTACTTAGTTCTGAGGTGTTTCTCAGTCCAACCAAGTCAACAATTAAGATTAACCATGCATTTACTAATTTGAAATTACATGCATTACATTTTAAACACAACTCAAGAAGAGCACAAATCATAACTAATCTATGTCGGAAGAAAAAACTCCAATTATTATAAAATGGTTGAGTATTTTAGTTGCTTCTCTTCATACAGCTCTGAATTGGAAATTGATCATTTTCCCTGGATTGATGGTCAGACCTGAAAAAGTAGGTAAGCTTTCAGCAAACTCATATATCACCTTTCTAGAATAAGGCTAATTTATTGTCTCCCAAAGAGCCTCAAAGATGTTGATGTTTATTGGCAAATGCATTCATGCTAGATGTTATTCTGTTGGTCCTGCTAGATATAACCAATGTCTATCTGGCAAACAGCAGACAGAAAATGAAAAATTTCAAGGAAGAAAACTGAACTGAATTCTCTCTCCTGATTTAAGTACTCTAAATTGGTTTGTGATGATTTAATTATGTGGTTTAAAAAAAAAAAAAAACACCTTGTAAAAACAAATAGGTAACTACCCCAATTTTCAAGGTTGTCTGTAGAAATGGACTGAGGTTTCAGTGCCTTTTCAGAAAACAATGGGAAACCACCTCATTAATTTACATATTGACTTTGCAAACATCTGTTGAGCTAATGCAGTGTTTCTGAGCAGCTTTCTGAGCACTGGGTGTATTAATAGAAAGGGCTCTCTGCTGCTAGGGAAGAGAGTAGATAAGTAAAATGCAGAGTGAACCTTTTATAACAGAAATGAAAGCAAGTATTGAGGGGCCTTCAGGACAACAGAGTGAGGGCTCACTGAGGCTGCCAGTGCCAGTGAGTCTCTGTGGTACGGACTCACGCCAGATTCCCCGCACTTTTGGCAGGTGCACTGTACACAATCGGTCCTTCCTTTTATTACTTCAAGTGGATATAGTCATTCTGCACCTAGGGTGTATGTTTTGTGTGTATTATAATTAAATGACTTAATCCTTTAACGACATCATCCATCTTTTTCGGGATTTATCTGTTTCAATCGATAGAAATAAGAAGAAATTTGACAAATGTGGATTAAACCTTAAGGGTGGGATGGGTAAGCCAGATGTTGGGGCCCATGCCTTCAATTATAGAAGTCAGGAGGCAGAGCCAGGGGCATCTCTATGAACTTGAAGCCTGCCTTTTCTCCACTGTAAGCTTCAGGCTAGGTCCATACAATGAGATCCCGTCTCCCTCCCAAAAGGCCACCTGATGAGACTGGGAGGAGAAAGATTCAGAGTGTTGGTTCCGTGTCTAGCCTGCCTGGGACTTAAGTATGAAACACATGTTTTTCCCCTAACAGTTTCCAGTGTGGCTCTATATGACCCCGTGGCTGTTTGGTCTTTGGGATAGCACAAACTCTCTGAAGTCTCTTCTCTCTCCTTTAATCACTGGGTGTGGTGGTCCTGATGCTCTGTGCAGGTACTTCTTCCTCAGCCGACGGGGTGACTCATTGGTAGGAAGCTGTTCCACACTAGAAGTATAAACACTTTTATAGAAATATTCTGCTTCATCTTTGCTCCCAAGCACCTCTGCTATGTGTCTGTGGCAAGAGAAGACCAGAGGGGGACACAGGTTATCTCTTGCTTTTCTTCCTGGTTGGAGTCTCCAATGTTTTAGGTGCTGCATACAATTTGTGAACTTGTCTACTTTAATTCAGATCATCCAGTGTGTGCCCAGGGCCCTGGAAAAAAGAAGAAAATGCCAATCCAAAACAAAACTAAAAAAAAAAAAATCCACCCTGCAGCTTGAAATTATGCTCTGGACTGCCATCAGCCCAAAGGACAAGGAAGTTTGTGACAAATATACTGAGAGTAGGGTTGGTGGAATTTGGGGCAGTGAATGCTATCACCAAGCAGAGTTGGGTGGCTTCTTTCTGTTTGTTCTATATACTGGAACTTGTCTTGATTAGAGACTAAGCTGTGTTGCTCCCTGGCAGGGTGTTTCCTTCTCACAAAGATCAAGAGAAAGCACAGAGAAAGAGAGTACAAATAGAAAAAAGGGAGAGAAGAGAGGAAGAGAGGTGGAGAATGAAGAATAGCTACACTCCTTGTCCTGGAGGGGAGGAGGGCAGGCTAGGGAAACTGAGTCCTGAAGGACACACTCTCAATTGCAAAAGCAGCTGAGAAATGCTTTTCAGCCAGGGCCAAGTGGAGTTTCTATTCCTGTAATAGAGCCAGTGGCATTGGGAACATAGAAAATGAAGGAAAAAGAGGGCGGGATACAGGGGGATTATTATAATTCTTAGATAGATGGTTTTTAAAAGCGGTGATTTGAGTTCTTTTATTCATTACACATCATAAAAGGCCCAGGCTGTGTTGCCTATGGCTTTAAAAATCTAGGACCTTATTAAAATCTTTTCTTGTTAGTAACTCAGTGCTTTGGAAACTCACTAAGAGAAAGAGCCAATTTAATCAAGGCAGGGTTTAATGCAAAGAAAGGACCCAGTCTTACCTTTCTGCAGAAAAACTTTTAGGATCAAATGGCTTATGACTTTCATTTACCTAAAGAATCTCTCTGGATCAGCACACGGAGAGGAGGGTGGCTTCACATTAACTTGCAAGACATCCTCAACTCTGGATTTATTTTTCTATTATGTCAAAACTGGTTCTTAAGTTATTGACAAATATTTTTCAACTATTCTACCTGGAAGGAAACCTGTACCCATTATCTGAAGATAGGAAAAGGTTGGTCCATTTATCTTGACACAGTACTTTCAGTTTTCAATGATGGATGATAATGTGGAACAATAGGATATTAAGATTGGGGGTTGTAGGTTTAACACTAACCTTATTTATGTAAAGCTAGCTAGATTATGTCAATTAAAATTAAGAAGTGTATAATGTATTTTCTAAAAAAAAAATAAAAATTTTCTAAACTTAAATACTCACATTCGGCTTGCTCACAATGCAAAGCTGTACTTCTTTTTGCCTTTCACATAGTTACTTGATGACCAAGGATAAGAAATCTTCTTCTGCCAGCTTACAGCTCTGGAATCTAAGGGTCTCTGAACATGAAGCCTTAGCCAGGAGAGGAGGAGCAAGCATAGCCTAGCATGTGTGGAAGGATCGCTCTAGCATTAATTTTATCTCAACCTTTGGTTCAAAGTGTAGCTACCTTATTGACCTGGCATACTGTCTGGGTAAAGGAGTCTCACCTAATGGTATGAAGAGTTAGGGGTTGACTTTGGCTGCTACTCGTAGATATTGCACTTTACATCTATCTAACATCAAGGGAGTCACAAAGGCAGAAAACTCAATCCATTCCAACTACTGCATCCTGCTGCAAGTTCAAGATTACTTAGCAATATTTTTATTCTTCATGACTACCCATGAATTCTCACAGAAAAGTGCTAATGGAGTTACCCCTTTTTTTATTCCTTGTATTTTAAAATGGGCTAGTACAGTATGCTTATGGCATTAAACACTTCATTAGGAAAAGACACAAGCTAGAAAGGTTACTAGTCTCTGTGGTTAGTGATATGTTTACCTTGTCACTGGGAAAGGGTCTCCAGTAGAGAATGTTGGTCTCATCCTCTTCATGCTTGCTGACTTCACCCTGTAGTAAAATATCTTAAATGGCCATATCTGGTGTGGTTGCAGAACCACTTGGAGATGAATAAATTATGCAGCCCACTGTCTGCTTTTTCAAGATGAGGTGTGTAGCCTTTGATTCAAAGCCATTGGCCTTTTAAAAGTAAATTCAGGATTTCCTTGTCTTTCAAATTCTACTCAAGCATCATTTGCCAAGTAAAAAACACCAAAGATATAGTAGAGCAACTCCAGCCCTTAGATGAATTCTTTCTTTCTTTGCACTCCCAACTCCCAGTGGTAACATGGAGAAGACTTTGTAAGAACTGTAATGATCATGATTCCAGAACTTGTGCAAAGGTGATCCTTTTGTGAAACTGAATGTTCAATGGTTCTTTCTATTCACATCTATTCTTTCTCATCTTTATAATGTTTGAGGCCCAGATTTTGCTTGTTTTTTTTTTCTATTCTGGAAGACCTTAACCTGTTGGGCATTTTTTTAAAAACCTTATTTCCCAGGAGAGTAAAATATATTTTGTTGAGCCCATTTTTTATAATAATTGGCATAAATAATGGAACCATATGTAATTGTGGCTCTCTGTTCATTCCTTCTAGAGCTACAGTTCAGTAGAGATTTGGAAGTCACTAAGAGTAGTATTTTATCCAAATATTTGTAGCAGAGATCTCTATCTTTATATTCTGCTTTTGTTAGTGGCAAGTGCTGTGCACCTATTAAGGATATTATTTAAAAATCAGAGGATCAGTAGTTTGTACAAAACACACATCACCAAATGTTTGCAGTGAGTAACAGATAACTGTCAGTCAACAGTGTTACTTCTGTATGGTGTTGGCTTTGGCTGCCAATGGTGCCTGTCTTAGGGCTCATCCAGAGATGGACTCTTTAGGACGGTTCTTCACCTTCTACATGACATCTCCAAGGTTACCAGGAGCACCATTTTGCAGAGGAAGCAAAGAGTGCCAAGAAGTAGATGCAAAGGCCATTGAAGGATCAGGCTTATGAGGTTATATGTGTAACTTTGACATTCATTCCATTGGGCATAATTCTTATCAAGTGACATGAATGTAATGGCACAATGGGTTGAACAATTGCAGCCAATAAATACCTAAAAAGATAAAGCAAATTTTGGTGTGGTAAATAGTGAGTAGTCATTTTTATAAACATCCCCCACTTATATTGTCTTGGGAGTGGGTCAGTTCCATAAGATGTCATCAGGACAAGAACAGGAGTTCTTGATTTATCACAGACCGAGTCAAGAATTGCATATATTGTAATATTATAAAAATTTATTGTGTAAGCATCTATGGATTTGCATTAAATTCAGTACTTAATAAGTTACACAACAGTCAGTACTTTTACATTCAATAGGGTTTATTTTACATGGTTTGGGCCAATTACATGCCACTGTAATTTTGGAAGCACACTTAACATAGTGGGTCATGCTAAGTCATGGTGTTTGATAGGTTCAAAATATGAAATTTATTTTAATTATACTTTCAACATAGAATGAGTTTGCTGAGACAAAGTCTGATCAGAAATAGAAAAAGCATATGTACTTGATAAATGTTCATTATTTTCTTCTTGATAATCTATACAGCCCTAGCATAGCCATTATGCACCTAGTAAACCCAGAATAAATGACATAAGTATTCACAGCCTTCTGAACGGAAGACCTTTGAAATCTCACTCAATTTTGGACTGAGTTATGCTGTATTTCTGTGGATACTTAGAATTGGAAATAGCTCTTAGGGAACCTTTACTGTTTTCCCAAAGAACTCCATCTGGTCTGTTGGAAGCCGCTTCAAAGTTGAAACATCAACCTTGACAGGTCCTTTGGCCACTAAAGATATAGCCTCCAGGGACATGTCTGTGCTGGCAATTAACATGAAATGGCACTGCAGAGATTGGATGACAGTCCTCTGTTGTTCAGGATTTTACAGCCTGTTTCAACAAACGTGACTTTGAGCATGGCTTCTGCTAACAGTGGTCCCCCTCCCAAACCTGTAGTCACTTTGCAGACACTGAAAGAATTCAGAAGGGCCTATCCTAGTCCATTCCATCACTTAATTATAAAGTCTACTTGTTTTTTCTTCCATTCATTTTAAAATCTTAATTTATTAAGCACACATCATGTCACCAGATGTGTGGAGCACATTTATAAATAACTATACCAGAACAAGACTTCTAAGCTTCTTGCCTAAACCCTCAGCCCTTTTCACCCAGAACTTCATCTCATACGCCCATGTGTTAATATTTGCCTAAACACTTCAGCCCTTGGGCCTTGCTCACCCATTTTTAATGACCCTCTTTGGAATGTAAGCTTCATGAGGTCCAGGGTTTTTCATTGCTTGAAGAATTGTTCAATGTTTAAAGATTTACTTGCACTGTTTTTTTAAAAGGATTCCAATAAGCATTCTGTGACTGATAACTGATCTTTTTTAGTTCCTAAGGAAGATAATTTTTGGTAGGGGAAATAAATGGATACAAATATAATGATGAGGCAAAGAAGGTTATATTATTCTAAAATATCTCGGTGCTAACCAAAAAGGTAAAAGTGGGAAAAAGAAATATTTCTGTATGGATCGTTCATTCCAAATAAACATTACTTTTACAGTATTTCATTGAAATTTTAATCCAAATAATTTGCTTTTATGGATAAAAAGCGGTGCTATAAATGGAAGAATCATTTTTTTTTCAAAGCTGAAGAGCCGACAAGTGGGAGACACACATTCATCAGGTCTGCCTAGCTTTTTTATCTATATTAATGATTTTCAAATATTTTATATCAGCTCATAAATAACCACATTTTAATTACAACAGGACAGAAAAGCAAAGGCATGTACATATCTGTGCATGTAAGCCACCTGTATACACAGACCAGATTACTTACTATGTGTAAAAAGAATATTTTGTCCTGATTTATCACCTCCTATCCTATATCTTAATTTAGCTTTACAACAAAACAAACTAGCAGGTTGCAGAACAGAACCTGAAAGTCTATGGCTTTCCATGGCATCTGGAGACCCAAAGACTGAGAGAAGTTGCATGAGACATTACCGGAAGATGTATGAGTCCAGTGGGCCTCATGGGGTGGCTACAAATATAAAACATTTTACGGCCATTAAAATGTTCGCTCTTCCAAGTTAGATGACTTGTTGGTCTTCCTGTGGTGTTCCTATCCCCTTTGGTGCCACAGTCCTTCCTATCCTTCCATAAGTGTCTCCAAGCTCCATTCACTGTTTGGCTGTGGATATCTGTATCTGTCCGAGTCAGCTGCTGGGTGGAGCCTCTAAGATGGCAGCCAGGCAAGCTAGGATTCTGTCTATAAGCATAACGAAATATCATTAATGGTGTCAGGGATTGGTATTTACCCATGGGATGGGTCTCAAGTTGAGCTGGTTATTGGTTGACCACTCCTTTAGTCTCTGTTCCACCCAACTGTGCATGCATTCCTTGTAGACAGGATACATTTTGTTTGAAAATTTTGTTGGTGGGTTGAGCCACATAGTCAGTCAAACTGGACTTCTGGAGTCTGACCCAATTAAAGTGCATACATGGGCTGGACCTAGGCCTCCCATACATGTGCAGCAGACGTGCAGCTTGGTTTTCATGTGGTCCTGAACAGCTGAATTGATGGCTATCCCCAAAGCTGTTGCCGGTAAATGACATATGTTTCTCTAGCTGGGCTGCCTTATCTGGCCACAGTGGGAGAGGATGTGTCTAACCTTGCAGAGACTTAAAGTGCCAGGGTGGAGTGATATCCAGGAGGGTCACACCTGCTCAGAGGAGAAGGGGAGGAGGGATGAGGGGAGGATTGTGGAAGGTGGTAACCGGAAGGGGGTAGTGAGCAGTATGTAAAGTGATTTTAAGAAGTAAATTAAATAAAAATATGTTAGATATTCCAAACTATTGTACTCATATAGTTTAGCCTTCTGTTTAATCATTCAATTGCTTGGTCGTCCATGGTGCTTTGGAAGCCAATTACTGTGTTCCAATATGCTATGCTGCTCACTTGGACGGTCCCTCAGTTGATGATTAGTCATTTTTCTGAGGAAGTATGAGTGGGTTACCACTGGAAACAATGTTGAGTCACATAGTCTGCCCCTGAGGACATGCTTGTTGTCTTAATCTATGCAGGCTGCTGTAATAAAACACTTTAGGACACAGTGTGTAAGAAGTAAATAATTACTTCTCTCAATTTGGAGAGTTGGCGATTTATAATCAAGGCCTTGGCTAATTTGAAGTCTCATAAAGGACCTACTTTGTTATGGTGGTTCTTCTTTGGTTTGTACATAGTAGAAAGGATGGTTCAGTGGTCTGGGGTTACCGTTCATATAGATACTAATCCTACTGATGGACATTCTGCATACAGGACCTAATTCACATTTACACCCTCAAAATACGTTTTCTGATATTGGCACGTTGGTGATTAGGTTTCAATATATGACTTTTGGAGACGCAAAAATATTCCAGGCATAACATTTGTAGTTTGCTTGAAGTTCTTTGTGGACTGACTTACAACTCTCCCTCTGCTTGGGGCTGTTTTACTCTACAAACATTCTCCAAGGAACCGGTATTTTTCCTTGACAGCAGTAGCAGGGTAACTTGGTGATGCTGTGCTGGCTTCTCTCTATCTTGACATTGGATTAGTAAGTTAAAAATGTAGCTATTCCTGGTGGCCTGGCAACACACCTACTGGCAGTGGTGGCCCGTCTTTGTACAGAATTTCCTGCTAATGGCAGGTTGTTGTGGTGTGGGGGTGGGCATTGCCACATCCAGTTAAAGTGGGAGTTCTCTAGAGAAAATGGTATGTGGGGCTTCTCGGGCAGGGCCATCCCTCGACAGTTTTCTGGGTCTGATGAATTGATTGCTGGTGGAGCAAAGAAAGCAGATGAGATTATAAAAATGTAAAGGCGAGGGGCAATCTAAGCCAAGGGGTCCCCCATTTAAATAGGTGTTAAATGACCAAAATATAACACTCCAGTATACTCTAGTTCTTTATGAAAACCTCTAGAGTAATGGGCCTGCAGTTGTGAGTTTGGTAAAAGGACAAACTATGTCGAATGAAATGGGGATGACATCATCTACCTGAATCTGTAAGTTTAGCTCTCGTGGGTCTGGGACCTTATTCATTTTTAGAAAATGTTTGATTGAAATCATACAGTAGTGAGTCTGGGGGGATGGCTCAGTGGTTAAGAGTGCAAGCTGCTCTTGAGGATAACCAGAGTTCTGTTTCCAGCACCTATGTCAGATGGCTCCCAACTTGAGATTCCAGCTTCAGGGTATCTGATGTCCTCTTCTGACCTCTACTGGCACCTGCACACAGGAGTGCAGACATACATTTACACATCAATAACAAAATTTAATTCTGTATAAAAATTTTGACACAGGGGTCTGGAGAGATGGCTCAGTGCTTAAGAGCATTGGATGCTCTCTCAGAGTACTCAGGTTCAATTCCCAGCACCCACATAGTGGCTCATAACTGTCTGTAACCCGAGTTCCAGGGATTTAACTCTTTTCTACAGACAAGTAGGCAAAATGCCAACATGTATACAAATAAGCACTTGTTTAAAACAACTTGACTCAGAAGAATGTATTGGTTTCACAGTCAACCATTGGGATAAGTTACTTCCCAATACAAAGGTGATGATTCTCTTTTTAAAAAATAAGGCTTTTAGATGATTCTATATTATATGTTTTAGACAATCCAGAGCCTATTATCTTATTATGAAGGGCAACTTCTGAAAAGTATACTAATTGAGTAAATTAGTATCAACAAATACACATTTATTTTATTAAAAACTTCTTATATGTATGTCATTATTTTTTTTTTAGCAAACTTCAAACCACTTTTCCAAATTTGTTCTTATCAAATTATCTCAATCTTTTTCTTTATCAAAGAATAAAATTACATTATGGTATCATAAATGATAATTTTGTGTGACATAAAATAAATTGCTAAAATAATTTTATTTAATATAACAATGAGAAAAGAGCTAATGTAGTAAAAGTCTAGCAAGTCTTTTTGTATGGGGGGCATCAGTTAATCTTAGGGGACACTTAGGTGAAATTTGAAGTTGATTGGAGTTTCTCAAGTGTATCCATCGGTTTGCACTATATTTTTGCTTCAATAAGAACTGCTTTAAATATCTCAGTGGCTGAAGACATGAGTTGGACACTTAAGCATGTTCACACATACATGGACATATGCAGATATCTATTTATTTAATTTCTAGGCTGAGGCTCGAAGGTATAGGTTGGAGTTAAGATTCAGAGTCTTGTTCCAGAAAGAGAAGAAAAGCAGACCACATAACTGCTCCAATAGCTTCCGTTTTATAGTAACAGGTGAGAGTATTGTTCTGTTTTGTGTTGGCCACAGCAAGTCAGATGACCAAAACTGATGTCAGTGCACTGAATACCATAATCCTTTCCTGAAGGGAAGCTGAAAATATTTGGAACAACTTAACAATACACCCCGTAGCGTTATTATATGAGCTAGAACACTGGAAACTGGGGGTAGAAGAATCAATCTTATTGATCTTGATCCTCAAAAGCAACAGTAAGTTTAACAGAATAGATTTTATATACTGTGTTTTGAAGACAAGAAAACATAAAGCTAAAGAGATTTTTTTTTCTTAAAACTTTTAAGTCTCATAGTCAGTGATGAGAAAATTGTTGATTTGAACAAAAGGGTAGATCTTTCTTCTTAAATGCAAATGTGATACTCTCCTTAATGTGTACTTCCCGTGTGTGTGTGTGTGTGTGTGTGTGTGTGTGTGTGTGTGTGTGTGTGTGTGTGTGTGGGCAGCCAGAAACTATATGAACAATGAAAGGAACCTAACTTTACATTTATAACATTTATGTACATGTTTGTGTGTGCATGTGTGTATAAGTGAATTTGTACATATATTTAAAGGTGTGTATATGAAGGTCAGAGATAGATGCTGTTGGCCATCTCCCTTATGAACACTCTACATTGCTTGAGTTTTATTTTGGGTCCTGGGGATTTGAACCTAGGGCTTCATGAATACCAGGTAGGCTTTCTATCACTGATATATGTACATTTCCAGCCACCACCTGGGTTTTTGAGACACTTATTGACTTTCCAGATCATGGACTCAGCTACATTATGTGACTAGTGGGCCCTGGAGACCCCCCTGTGTCTGGTTTTGCAGCACTGGGCTAAGAGGTGCATGTTATCAAAGATTTTGTTGTCTTTACATGGATGTTGGTGACCAAACTTGGATACTCATGGTGCAAGGCAAGGTTGGTAAAACTGAACCATCTTGCCAGTCCATATTTTATGTTTTTATAGTGGTTGATATTGAAAATTTAAGCCACTTATTGCCTTTTATGATTATAACTTTAGATTTACCATAAAAATTTTCATTCAGGAGTGTGTGTGTGTGTGTGTGTGTGTGTGTGTGTGTGTGTGTGTGTACGTCAGGTTTTTTTCCATCTTCTTTAGGGCTTTCTAAATGCTACTGTAGATCCTGCCCTAAGTGCTGAGTTTTAAATCAGGAATTAGTTCTGTTTCTGTTGATGTAAACCTGAACAGAGGAGAGACTTTATCCACCTTCCTGCATTATTAAGATTTCAGATACAGTTTTGATAAAAGCTTACAAGTACAAAATTTGCTATCAAGCCTAATGTAGCATGGAGGATTTTGTCTGAGCTAGCAAAGGATCACATTTTCATCTCCTGTGAGGCAGGGACTGAGGTTATTAACTATTCTCTACATTTTCTCTGCTTTGAGAGGGAGAGAGAGAGAGAGAGAGAGAGAGAGAGAGAGAGAGAGAGAGAGAGAGAGATCTATGTCAATTTGAATCTTAATCAAGTGTCTGACCAGGCTGTGAACCCAGTTACCTGATAGACTGTCCTGTAACTGTGATGTACAAACTATAATCTGGATAAGAACATTGACTTGAGCTAACAGAGAGGCAATACTACACACTAAGTGGGCTGGATGACTCATGTAGCTTGGTTGATGCTTGCTGTACATTTAACAGTGTAGTTGCACTATAAATAAGATACAGCAACCTTCCAGCTCCCCAGGATCTCATGCTGAGGAGATATGTTAGCCAATATTGAACAGAATCTCTTTCAGTAGAGTGGGTAGGAGGCTCCCCCCATAATCTTCTCTCTTCATTTTGTATAGGGGAAAAAAAAATAAAAGAAACATAACGACCACGCACCTGCTCACTGTAGAGTTGACAAGAGCAGTCCCGTAACAAGGGGGTTTTCTTTGCAAGTCAGAAGCATAATTATCATAAGCTATTGGCAGTCATTTTTTCCTTTCATTTCCTCTGACAGCTTCTGATTAATAAGTAATTAATAGATGATTGGTTAATTGGTTGATTAGTTCAGGCTTTCATATCACAAAAAATAATAATGAGCTCATTCTATATGTTTACCACTAAGTCAAATGTAGAGAATGAAAGATACTAAAGAACAGGGCTTTCTCCCTTTGCCTTCAAGTTCATAGAGGATTACAGCAAGTTACTGATGATTGTAGTGACATATGACAAAACCACACAGGTTCTCAACCAAGGCTGCTTTAAAGTATAAAGAAAATACATTTCTCCACTAAAGGCCTGGGAATTAGTACTTAAAGCAAATATTCAGGGATGAGGAAGCTAATTGCCCAGACACAAAGAGGAAGCTGTAGCTTTATATACATGGCTGTATATAAAGAGGAAGATAGGTAAGAAACAACTGGAACCAGGGCAATGCATAGTCTAAGCCATGCTGTACAGTGGAAGTGTGGGGCATGTGGGAGGAATGCGAAGGTTGGAGTCAGCAGAGGTAAAGTGAGAGTTGAGGCATTCCCTAGGTGTGTATCTCCTGTTTATTAATCCACTTAATTTTCAATGCCCGAGTGGAAACCATTCAATATTGCTCAAGCAAGAAAAGGACCCCCTTAAAAACGTGTTATGATTTCCTGGACTGTAAATACAGGGATAGAGCTTGGCTTCAAGATTAGTCCGGGGCTTCCAGTATCACACAGTGATAGAGTGTCCACCTATCATGCGTGCAGCCCTGGACTCAGTCCCAGAACTGCAAAAACAAACAAGTAAAAGACTGGTACCAAGGACAAGGATAGCACCAGGGAGTCGGTTCTGCTGTTCTTTTCATGACTTCTGTTCTTCTCATTATGCGGAACTGCTTACTCTATCTCTCTAATCTACACAGTAGAACACAGCAGACAAGAGCTGCGCAGCCATCTGGAAAGACTGAATTCTTGTGTTCCCCTCACAGGATCTCTATGAAAGGATCTTTATTTGTGTAGCATGGGAATAGGTGACTATGCATGTACCGCTCAAACAATGGCCAGCAAGGAGGTAGGCGGTGTGAGTACTGTTTCTCTTATCAGGAGACTGAGGAGGGGTGTTTGCTTCTCTAGGTGTTGCCAGAGAAGACATGAACTGCTTCCTGTTATGAACAAGGCTCGACTGCCAGCTACACAGAAGGTGTGTCATAAGAACTTCTAGAAGTTTGGAAACAAACCCAGTTCTGGAGTTAGCCCACCAAGTATTGTCTTGAGTTGATTTGGGGTAGGGTCCAGGAATCTGATTTTTAAATTGTGCAATAGATGATCCCCATACCTGCAGAAGTGGGCAAGCATAGTATGAAGTAGAACCTCTGTCTTGAGGAAGGGGTTTCTCATGTGTGAGAAGAAAATGGCACAGCTTAGATGTGTGGGATCTATGCCCACTGGGACAGAGTTTGGACATGAAAGCCATTGAGTGGAATGACTTCTAGGAGTCTATACCATCCCCTCAGGAGGGATCAGAACTTCATGGGGAGGCCGGAGCAACACAAAGAAAGAGCAGTAATAATTAGAAGGTAGAACACACGGTTTGTTGTCTGCTGCAGTGGGCAACAAGCAATGCACCTGGAGCAGCTTCAGTACCTTCTGCTGGGATAATGAGATAATTAGCTGGTAAAGGAGAAGAGGGCTTTGTGGTAGGAGATGACAAGCTGAATGTTGACATCTTGTTTTTGAAATGCCTACCGGGCCTCCAGGTTTGCAAATCCCAAAAGCTGTGTGTATGGAACTTCGGGGATAATGCTAACACTGTAGTCATTGTTTGCAAATTATATATAAAGACGTGTGTGTGTGTGTGTGTGTGTGTGTGTGTGTGTGTGTGTGTACAAATTTTCTGTGTGGATACAATTAAGACAAAGAGGAGAAAACGAATTTTGAAGACATAACAATTGATAGGGAATAGAAATGTTAAAAGTGCAGGTGATAAAGAAAGACATAATCAATGATATTAACAGAAGAATCTAGCGTCCCCAAAGGTAAGAGAGAGTGAAGGTCACAGTAATAGCCAGTAGTTTGAAATGTCAGTGTCAACCTCATCTCTAGGACTTGGCTAGTTAGAAGTCAGTGGTGAACAAAAGGTGAAAAGTTTTATTCTTAATAACCATTCACATTCACCTGAGCACCTCACCTTGGTGATAAACTTCATTCTGCACTGACCGAGGAAGCATTCTGTGAATTCTGACACACGTGTTTGCAGAAGCTCAAAACGTTGTGCTCAGACAAGAATATTATTTCCACATTTCTAGCTCATTGTTAATTATTGCCATCAATCTCTTGTGTACTTAACTTAAAGTTTGAAACCTACCATGGGTGTGCGTACATCAACAAAAACATAGCATTTGTGGGGCTCACTAAAACCTTTAGTCTTAGGGACCCACTGGAGGGCTGACAACATGCTTCTAAAGTATAAATGGGGCTGATGTAGAATTCTGGGAGGAGAAAGGGATATTCTTTCTGTGAAAAATGTATAAACAGAGTTGGAGAAGCATCCCATAAGCTTGCTATCTAACCATCTAACCAAATAAGCAACTGATATACATTGACGTAAAATGCACAGTGTCATCAGGAACCACCTTATGACAGGGGACATCTAATGTCAACTGTATGTCACAGGAATTTGCTAAGGAGAACGTCTTCTGTCCCGTCTGTTTTATAAACTGTTTGCATTTTTTTCAGGAGTTTACTGTAAGGTGACCAGCCTCTGCTGGGTCTTACACAAACACCAAGGGCTATTTACCCATTTTAGTGATTATAGTCTGGGGCCTTTAACTCATCAACTTATATTTCTAGTCATTCTGAACATAAGGTTCATATCTCAGCTGCCTGTTGGATACTTACTTCTGTGTGTCTCCCTCCCAGATTCTGTATTTAAGACAACCCAAACTGGATTCTGTGTACACACGTTCACAGTCAGTCCTTACTCTTAAGTCACACATCCCTCTGGCCACCATGCACCTGGATAGACACGTCTTATTCTGATTTCCAATGGTCCCCAGAGTTTACCTTTGAGTGACTTTTGTCTAGTCCACTGTGGTAATTCAGACCCTTTCTTCTTCCCACCTGCATGCTTGAAAGCAGTCTGGCTTCCAAGCACATATCTTCAATCCCATAAAGCATCTTTATAGCCTAGCCATATTGCTTTTTCTACCCCATTTAAGCCAATGTCTTGCTTCAATCACTGTTAGCTCCATGGTAAACATGGGTGACTAAACACTGGACAATTCATGCAATGTATTCTGAATCCTTTCCACTCTACACTGGTCTTTTTAGTAATTTAACAAATTTTGCTCCTTGTGTATTGTTCTCTAGATGAGGGGCCAAGTTCTAGGACTGAGGTTCTCTGTGGTAATTTGCCTTTTACCCTAGTGTGGATGAATCCAAAATGGAGTTTATGTTTAAAAGAAGTTGATCTGCATGTCAATATGGCAGTACTAAGCCATAGGCCCCTTTGAGAGAACCTTTGCTCACTCTAATGACTTGTGAATGATGGGAAGTCAGCCCAGCAGAGCTGGAGATATGAGCATTGCCCATGGGAAAATCCTGGTGCTCAGGAATTTGATTTGGGGTGCAAGGAAGCAATGTGGAGAATGAGCAGGAAAACAGAGGCTAAAGCAAGCCCAGAATGATGCTCAGCAGATAGCAACCTACAGAGCTTAGAGAGGTGCCCGTGGGCAAGGAGAGTTGTAAGCTGTAGCAAATGCCCAAAGAGTTATAAGATAATGACACATTCAATGTTTGTTTTAAGAACAGGATTCTGAATGCCCTGAGAATGGATTGTAAGGATAGGAATCAAGGAAGACAAGGAAGACACCCTACTCTCTTAGGTTCACTTCACTACACCTGACACAGCATAAGTCTGACATACTTGTCCAGTAAGTGAGTTGATGTCTATAGATCCCCATGTAGAGAACTGTTGATGGGGAATATGTTTTCTTAAAGTCACTACAGAGGTTTTCCAATAAACTAAAAGCAAAATAGCACTTCTGGGTACTTGTTTCTAAAGCTTTGACATCATAGCGTTGAACTAATGGCTGTGTGACTGTGCTTGGAGTAACATTATTGTTAATAGCGAGGTCGTGGGTCATCCTGCTTCTTCATTAAAGGAAGAATAGCAGCAGAGAATCTGGTTACTCTGAAGCCTTACAGGAGCAAGGCAATCGGCCATTGTGTGATAGGGCTGGAGAATGATTTGGCCAGTGAAAACGGGAAAACAATTATTATATGATAGCATTTATGTATGAGAACACAATAAGTGGACTTATGGAGGCAGAGAATAGAATGTAGCTAGCAGAAGTCTGAGGAGATGGTTGCAAACTGACAGAGATGGAGATCTTGGTGGGTAAATCACTTGCCTTGCAAGCCTAAAGACCAAAGTTCTATCCCTAGGACTGAAATTAATAAACACCAGGCAAACTGGCACATGCTGGTCATTCAATGCAGGGGAACAATTAGATCCCTGGGACCCACTGGCCAACCAGCCTAGCTGACTTGGAGAGTTCCAGGACAGTTACAGACTTTGTTTCAGAAGTAAAGCAAAAATGATGGATAGACTTGGAGAGCAACAATCAAGGTGGTAAGTGGATTTATAAAGGCAGAGAAGAGAATGTAGATGTCAGATATGAAGAGGTCCAAGGTTTTACACACACACACACACACACACACACACACACACACACACACCTCTGCATGTGCACTTAAAACATATCCCCAGGCACATGCACACACATAGATAATAATAATTTTAAAATTAAAAATTAAATGAAAGCAGAGAGAGGCTCAATTAGGATGGGCAGATCTGATGGTTTCCCAACTGGCTGATATCATGGGTGAGTGGAATGGACAGTTGAACACTACTCATTTCAGTGCTATGGGGAGGGGGATGAAGCTTGAATGTGTTTATCACAAGATGATGTTAGATGTCTGGAGTGATGGATAAGGTGGAATAGCTTGAGCTGGCCATTGCACATTGTATGAAAATTATAATATACCCTTACACTTCATAAATATGTTTAACTCTAATTCGTCAATGTACAATTTTCAGAATGGGCACACTGATTCCCTATTGGTAACTGTTGTTGTGGAGATTGCAGGTGTCGGGTTGTACCTAAATTTTGATTACTGGTTTCTCTCTGCTGCTCCTGTCGCTTTCTCTGTTTGAAATTTCAGTCCTTCTCTGTGGGCCCCGACAAACCCCTGTCTGTCTACTAAGATGCGGCTCAAATCCTGCCTTACACAACTTATCTCTTTTAATCCTTAGAGCAACCATATGAGGCAAATATTTTATCTCCACTGTACAGATGAGGAAAAGAGGCTCACAAAGATTAAGGACTGGCTCATTGTACATAATGGTGTCTTGGGATTTACAGCTGGGCCTCGTCATCTTCATACCTGCCTTACCACCCCTCCAGGCTCCGGGTAGCATTCATGATGGGAGAGGAATAGCGTACTGGCTCAGTGTCACTCCTGCGGCCCCGAGGTCAACATGGCTCTCTGAGTATGTGTTAAACTATGTGGACTCCAGTGCCTGTGCTGTGACACTGCCTCTTCCTTGCCTGGCCACACGGAGGGTGCTACTCCTGTAAGAGGAAGGTGCATCATAACTCATCCTAAGGGATCATTTGCTTTCTTATCATTTTCCTCAGCCAGGATGACCCTCAGCCCCAACAGGCTATCATGTTTTAGGGACGTGGACCCCTTGTCTCACCTTGACTCGGAGCTTTCACCGGATCTCTGTGTTCTGTTGTAGAGCATCTACCTCCTGGCTCTGCTGTGGAATTTCACGTGCCTCCACTCTGTTGCATTCACCTTTTCTGAGAAATGAAGAGCTTCCTACCTCCTTTCTTGCCTTTGTAGGGTCTGTGAGGTGGGACCTGAGACCCAAGAGCAGTCTTGCTTTGGGAAATCTCTTCTCTGTGCCCCTGGGCAGAAGCTCATACCTCCGTCTGCCCCTGTACTTAAAAATCACACCATCTTGCTCTAAGTCTCCTGCTTTTGTCTTCCAAAGGAGGGTGACCAGTTCTTGGGGGGGCTCGGTCTGGGAAGCACATTGTACCTGTCCCGCAAGCATGGGTGGTAGGAGCATTCTGAGGTCCAGAATTACTGTGTAAGTTTCAGCTACACAAAAGGAGTCTGGGACAAGAGTGCCTTCCTAAGTATTCTCAGCAGGGTGTGTTGTCTGCTCTTTTCCAGCACAGGGCAAGCTGCAGCCTTGTGCAGTCATTACCCCATGGAGCTGCTTTCTGTGAACTGTTGGAGAACACTTAGTGTCCTCTGAGCAGCGATTCTAGGCTAACAGCCTCCCTAGGTGCAGTCTTCCTTGCTGTAACACGGGTGTTACAATAATGGGGAGATGCCCTTGAAATGGTAACTTGGAGCCTCTGATTCCCCAGTACCTCAGTTTCCTTCTTGCCAGTGCCAGTACCTCTTGCCTGGCTGTACTCCCTTCTGTTACTCTGGTGTTGGGAGTAGCAGAAAAAAATAGGGGTTTCGGCTTTGACAAGCTGAAGAACACATGCCCAGCTCAACCTCTGCCTCTCCTGATCCAGCTCTTCCTTTTCCCACTTCTCAGTTCTTCTGCCTCATACCCTGCCTTCTCTCTAGGCAACCCCCTGGCCCTGGCAGTGTTCCCCCATCTTTCCTGGAGGCCTTGTAAATGTACAGACCATTTAGACTTTAAGACAGTGGGGCCACTTTTCATCTCAGGCCAGGCTGCTGCCTGGTTTTACGGGGTCATAAAAGTCCTGACAGGAGTCATAAAAGCCTCCAATTGCACTGCAGAAACCCTTGGAGTATATTTTAAGGGCCCCTGAGTTTTCATTTTGCTGCTTTTATGGGGACTCGTAAAAGCTGCGTTCAGCAAGCCCACTGATTGGCTGCTCAGCACGGAGGTAGTTAAAATTACAGCTTTAGACAAATTGTTCCAGTCCCCATAAATCAGAGTCCGGCATGTGGCAGGGGAAGGCTTCCAGTTCTGCGGCATCCCCATGGCCTCTGGGTCCCACCACCCAGGCAAAGCTATGCTTGAGCACCTGACAAAGCTACCCATCATCTTTTCCTGAAAGCTTCCTTGGGCCCTGAATGCTGTTTAATCAACCAGCTGCTTCTATGGATTTTACCAAACAGCTGGTCGGCTTTTTATTACTACAAACCTGAGTTTTTAAAAGAAAAAAAAAATAATGATTTACTTTTATTTGTTTTTTAACCCGGTCATAGCAGAGTTAGCCTCAGACTCTGTCAACCTTACTTCAGTGAGGTGCTAGGCATAACCCCGACTTTATTTTAGGAGATCCCCATAGCCCACCTTTTATGGTCTCCTTTTGTCTTTCTTCCCATTCTTCATGTGGTTCTCTGGGTATCAGTGTGTTTGTCGGTCTCTGCCTTCTTCCCATTTCTCACCCTTATATGTGGCCAAGCACTAAACCAGCGTGGGTATTGCAGGAGATTGTCTCAGCTTTTCATGAGCTTCTGGCTCCAGGTTGTACCAACAGTCATGAGAATTCCCTCACTGTTGATTGCAGAAGTAGTCACCATTTTTTCTTCTTTTCCTTCCAGACTCAGACACAGGTATTCCCTGCTGAGGACCCCAGAAACAACCTGTGGTTCAGTAAGACTTACAAGTTATCATCTGGAAGTTCAGAGGAGGATAGCTTTTTCTCTAACTTTGGCCTGTCTTCCTATTTGGGGAAGAAAGCTTTCAAAAGAGGTTCTGATGGTGATGGGAGCTAGGAAGAGTCCCTGCTGGTACTCCCTTGAGAGAAATGCGTGGCTCTTATTTGTGTGTCTGCCTCTGTTCCCATGGTAACCACCTCTCTCCCCTACTATTTCTAAAGAGCACGTGCTTGTGGGAATATCATTTTAAAAAGAATGATGCTTTCTCCTCCTCTTCTGGAGACTAGCCAAGTCAATACTTCCAGAATCACTGGGTATCTTATTTCTTGGGAAATGACCAAGAGAGTGAAGATAGAAGTAAGGAGTCAGCTGAAGTAAGGGGAAAGGTTGTGGTAGAGAGGGAATACACTGCCTGATGTCAGACTGTGGATTAAAAAGCAGTGGTGGCCTGAGAAATATGGACAAGATGCATATGACAAAAATCCCAAGACCATTAGTTCCCTTTCTGAGTCATGGCTGACAGAGCAGCCTTTCCAGGGCAAGAAAGAAAAGGGATGCAGGCTTTGCTGATAATCTCCCACATAAGTCAAAGGAGAAAGCGGGTTCTCCCGAAGTGTGCTTCTGTGTCGAACAGCCTTATTCATTTCTTAAATATATGAACCAATTGCAGAGGTTACAGGCTCCTTGAGAGAAAAACATATCTTATTTCTGTCTTTTTCTAGTTTTATATAATTATTATATCAACTGTGGCTGATCAAAGCATTCATTAAAGAGAAACTATCTCTCCCATGCTTTTGTTGCAGGTTGGAGAGATTTGACAGGTTTCCTGTGCCTCTTCCTATATTTCCCTTTCCTTTTTCATGCTTGACTTCTCGTCTTCCTCTCCTCCTCCCCGTTCTGTTCTGCATGCTGGTGATTCCTAACACGTAGCCTTTTCTTTCCACCTGGCCCGATCAAATCTCCTTTAAGCCATCAATGGAAGCAAGATCCCAGGCAGCTTGGGGAGTTCAGCTGTGAGCTAGTGAGTAAGGCTGAGACCATCTGAGCCTCAGAGATAGCATTAAACCAATCTGGGGTAACGGTGGGGGTTGAGGTGGAGCTCACCCTCCCTTGGACATGTCCTGGAGGTAGTACCACCTGTTTTCATCACATTCTTTTATTGAAAATTTTAGAATGCTAGCTGAGCCATAGCTCTGTCTCAAAAGCCAGGTACACATCTGATAGCCCTTTGTTAATTCTGGAGGGAGAGAATTTTTATGCCAGGGAGGATCTGGGCTCTGGGCTCTTACAGACTCTGCCACCTCCTTGTCTGCTGTTATTCCTTCTTTATTTATTTCTAGGCCATACTTCCTGTGGAGGTTCCTTCAGTTTATTTACCATAAACCATTTTCCCCCAGTGGATTTCTGTACTGCAAATGAATTGCAGAAGATACGACTTAAATATGGAAAACATTCGGGGTAAATGTGTACATGTGCATTTTTCATATTAACATGCTTCCGTATCCTATTGTGTCGCATAATTTTGTCACATTCTCCACTGGGCTAATGATAGGCTCCTTCACACATTTATAAAAGTCTGCTTTGGTCTTTCCTCTCTATTTCATTATTCATTCGTTTATTCTCTCATTCAATGCACCAAGCTTAGACTCTGCGCTGAGTGCCACACTGGTGCCTGGGGACATGGAGATAAATAAGAAACAGTTGCTGTCCTCTTGGAATTCATAAACAAATAGGGCAGAAAAAAATATAATCAATTGCTTACTAAACATTGTAGAGAAAAGGGACATAATACCAGGAGGAAGTACTGGTAAGGAATGAATTTCTGCAAGTGTTTTATTTTCTTTTTTTTTAATCTTATCTGGATTCTTCTAAAGAATGAGCCACGTGCAATTCATGCAGAGCAAGCAACCTAGGAAACTAGAGGAAACAAAGGGCAGTGTGAGAGCTGTGTGGCACTCTGCTATCTGCGGAGGATGCACAGGCGGCGGAGCTCCTGAGCACACACGAGGATGAAGAGGAATTTGTGGGTCAGATGGGGAGACAGGGCTATTGCAATAAATGAAACCGAGTTTAAATCACTCAAAACAAACTGCAGGCTCACATATGCTCCTGTGGGAGTGTGGAGCCCCGTGTCTGGAGCATCGTCTCTCTCGTTGCCTAGTCTCTGCGAACACAAGGTCTCCTGTGCACAAAGCAGTGCGCTGTGGAGATTCAATGCTGACAGTATACAAACGTGCGTCTCATGTGAACTCTCTCAGACTTGGAACCTCGGTGACAGAGTTAGAGAGCACATATAAAGGAGTGGGTTTCTATCAATACACAACACAACCATACATAGAACACACCCACAATTGGTCAGTATGTAAAGTTGAGTGGTGAAACCATACATGAGCAGTGAACAAATGGTACCGAAGACCAGTAATAACATTTATGGTCGAGTAATCTGCTTTCAGCTGTGGAGGCAGAGGAGGAATTACATAACCATGGCTGAGCAAAGAAGGCTGAATCAAGGGCATGGATTTTAAATTTGACCTAGAAGAATGGATGAGATGCAGAAGGGTAGTGTCGAGATGGACAGGAAAATGAGAATAAAAGTTCAGCTACATGAAACTCGAAAATACAGTACAAAATCACAGTGAGTAAGTGACACATGCAGCAATCTATGGAGAGCTGACTGGCAACGCCCATTAGAGTTGGGACATGGTCTGCCAATGGTAGGTCTTCAAAGGTCAAGGGTATTTCCTGTGTCCACTAAAGATTTGGGGTAGGGAAGCCTGTGTCTTCATTGATCACACTTCCCTCATAGATTTTTATGTCTCCTTTGTTGTACAAAAGCTATCAAATTTAACGATTTTATTACTTATTGGAAATAGTTCTGCTATTCAGATAGGTTCTTACTTTGTATCCCTAGCTGATTTAGAACTCTCTGTAGATTAGGCAGGCCTTGAGTTTACAAAGACCCACCTGCCTCTGCCTCCTGGGGGTTGGGATTACAGGTTTGTTTCACCATGCCTGGATATCATCACGGTTAGTAGGAATCTGGGAACATAAGGTGCCATTAAGTGATTTGTGAATGAGAAGGAAGATGGTGGGGGTGGAAAAATGAGCTTTGAGCAGCCGTGAGACAGGACTACTCCTCAGCACCAAGTCATTTTAGGAATATAATTCATGTTCTGAAGAAAATACCAGGAAACATGAGATCGTTTAAAGAGAAGGGCTAAGGCCTTGGCTTGCAACATTTTCTACTGTTAGTATTTACAGATTTCTGTTTTATGTCTATGTCTTTCTCTTACTATCCATGCTTCTGAGTCATCTCTCCCAAGGAAATTTAGGCAACACTTAAATCCAATGGCATCAGATCGCTTGGGTTAGGATCCAAGTTTTGTTCCCACCTTGCTCCATGACCTTGCATGAGGGATTTACTTCTGTGCTTCAGTGAACTCATCTTGAAAAATGTAGAAAATATGAGGGATGAGTCCCTAATGTTGAAATGCAGGGGAATCCTAGACAGGAACTGTGCCTGCACACAGTAAGGCATCAGCAGTGTGAACTGCATCAGTAACTCATCAGCAGAAGAACATTTATAGAGAAGCTTAATCTTAGAGAAGTTCTTTTCGCTTATTTCAAAGCTCCCAAGTGAGGCCTTACTGGCCTCAGTAAGGTCTGGAAGATGGCGTTAGGAAGAAGGTACCTGGAGAGTGAGTGGAGTAGAGGTCACACACACACACACATATATAGTTGAGAGGAGACGGAGGTACACAAGTAGAACCATGTGTTCCTGGGTACAGCTGATGCTTCAAGCCTCAGGACCACACAATGAAGATGGGGTTTTATGTTACACAGGCCACTTAAGAACAAAAGGCTTTTCCCAGTCAGTCTGTCTCCGGAACAGACCATGCCCATACCCTTGGTTGAGTCTTCTCACAGGGCCCGAAACCTACCTTAATTGCTTCCTTGGAGTCTGCACAGAGAAATCCCTGAGCTAAGGTTTATTTTTCCTGGCCTTATCACTTACAGAGCTATTCACAGAGATGGTTCTTGTTTGAAATTATTTCTCACCCAGCTAGTTTCTTTAACAGTCCAAGCTTCTCATGCAACCTTCTTCTGAAGTCTCTTCTTTTCCTTTGCCCCTGTATGGCCCAAAGCTTGCTTAGCATCATTCTATAGGTCTCATAATCTCCTTAATCAAATATTAGCATAACGTATTAGCATATGTATAGCACAATTATATTTTGATTACCCTAGTCCCAGTTAGGCCAAAGGATGCCTTCAATCTAGATATAAATAATTTAGGATGTTTATACCAAGGAGAATCAGGAGAGGGAAAGAAAGGAAGCAAAAAGTGTGTGTGTGTGTGTGTGTGTGTGTGTGTATGTGTGTGTTTATATTAAATAGGGGCAGAGAGTGGTTAGTTGGGGGTGTATAGAGCTAACTGCACAAGACTACTTGTGTTGTTACTTTATAACACAACTTCTTTGTTCTATTGTGAATAAAAATTCTAAGTGTATAGCCAGAATATTCTTCCAAATAGTAGTAGTATTTTATTCTCAAATATATTCTCCTAATTTTTTAAACTTGCATATCTTTTATTCAGTAAAAGGTAGTTTACAGATTACAATTCTTTCTTGCATTCAGAGCCTTGTGTGACTCCAGTTCCCAAAGTTTCTTCTTGGAAGGCCTCCCTCCCTTCTCTACTTCATTCCCTCCTCTGATCACTGATATATCTGTCTTCCACTTCCCTGGTTTCTTTTGATTAGTATCCTCTGCCATAAGGTAACAGACATCTTATAATTTGGGGGAGGAGGTATACAATTGTATTGTATCAGCAGAAACATCAGCCCACGTATCTGTGGTGGAGATCACAATCATTCCAGGTCTCTGCAGTTCAGGCTACCTTGAGGATCGATTCAGCTTTCACATGGCTGTGGATGGTAAGATTAAATGCACTGCTTTCCTTGGCAACTTTTAAATAATGACACTATGGCTTGGCCTTTGCTAAGCACCATGGCAAGGTATTGAAGGCCTGAAACAGACAGTTTTAATAGTAACATTTACAGTAGATTTGAGATGTCAAAGCCCACTCACAGAAATCTCCACTGCTCTACCTTTCTACTCCAAATGACAATGAGATGGTTGAGATCAAGAGACTTCAATGTGCTTTTGAATGTGAGGTGAATATGTGTTGTTTATGGGATTAGTCTAGGATCATTATAGGGACTGCAAATGACACCATGCAATAGTTTAAGCATGACCAGTCAATATATTAGGGCTAGAAAGGGAATTTGTTGTTTGTTTTCAGGCCCCAAGCATTCAGAGTCTGATTCTGCACATTAGCAGGAGGAATTACATTAGCTAAATCTCACATCTTGCCACATCTTGTAATACAGAAGTATAGAGTATTGAAGCTCCTAGAGTAAATCATCTCCTGGACAATTAGTGCCATAAAACCTTACATAGGCATGTCTCGGTTTCCTTCTATTGTCACTGTCTTCTAACCCAAATCTTTCCTAGGTACCATCAGTGCCTAATATAGAGTAAGGCAAGAAAGGAGAAACCTTGATAATTTCTGGAGGAGTTGTGGGTGGATGAGTGACCTTTGGAAGAAAGGGTTATGTGGAAGGTATATTGTGAATTTGTCAGTTATGTTAATCAGTGTGATCATGCATACCTCTCCTCACATGGAGCAGGGATTCCAAGAAGTTTTTCCTTGTGCTTTTATATTCTCATGTTCTCAGTGGTGTTGCTTTTGTTTCCCATATCTTTCCTTTCCCCATGAAAGAGGGTGGGCAGAGCCAGTTCTCACTCCTCCTAGTTCCTAATTCATTGCATGTGCCAGCAATAAAGCCCTTAGCATACACAAATCGCACACCTAGACGTTGAAGCTACCTTTCTGCATCCAACATTTCCTGCATCCCAAAGGAGATGGATGTTTATTGCATAAAGCATCACAAAACAACAAAAAAACACACGTCTTAAAGAAATGAAAGAACAGATTTTAGCGTGTATATTTTAATCTGTCTATTTTACTTACTGGTGTTCTCTGTAAATGTTGCTGAAGATAAGCGTGACATGTGCCTTTATTGTGATAACAGGAGTAGTCAACCTCCCTTTCCTTTACTTCATTTGATTAGGCATTCCTTTCGCCTGGGGCCCTCATTCACTTGGCTAATGCATCTTGACACCCTTTTAAATAAGGGTGCTTAGTGTTAGAATGTGGAGGAGTTGACAAAATAGGCCTCACAATCTTTCCACAGCTTAAAAATAACTACTTCACCCGAGGAGACCTGACACCTGCTTCTCTCAACCCAAAATGGTGAGAAAATTTGAGGCTGGAGAACTGGCCATTGACTTAACACAGACAGCTTGCTTTGTTCCTGTTTCTTTTCCATGGTTCTATGTGGGGAAAATCTAGGGGGAGAAATTGAGGAAGCAGAAAAATGTTTCAATCTACCTAAAATAAGAAACAATCCTACAATAAAAGAAGCCAAGGGAATGCGAGAAGGCATCTTTCCTTTGAAATAGATGAAAGGTACTTTTGCAAGGCCATCACAAGACAAAGGCATCTCTTTGAGAGTGGAACCTTTAACAAGGTATATTCTGTCCAATTCTCATCCTTAGAGAGGGCCCTGGGGCAGCATCCCATAAGGCTGTTTGGCTAGCATCAGTTATGAATTGAGGAGAACCCTGCAGTCCTTTGCAAAATGGAGTGGGTAGAATTGGCTGGTATAATCAGGGGTGTGTCTAGGAACCTCCAAAGAACCAGTATAGGTCATGTTACTCAGAAGTCCCATGGGGCATGCTCCCCAGAGTTCTGGAGGCTAAAGCTCTCTGTTCTCAGCAGCACTGTGTGCCTGTAGCAACACTGCTGCAGCTTCCTGACTCCTTGGGGGTCCCTAGAAGTTCCTGGGGATGAATTGTACTTTTTCCATTATGGGTGAAAGATGAAATGCCACAAGACAAGAGCTACTCAGTGACAGGCAAATAAAACTGGCATGTGTGTCTTGATGGGCTAGGGTAAGCTTTTGTATTTCTATAAGAACCTTTTCATGATTCTGTCTTCTGGGTGACAGGATAATTTCAGAAGACTCTGTTGACTTAAGCAGAAGTACTTCTCATGGCTCCTTGCTACAGCCTGTGGTTGTCTGTTTCAGCATAGCCTACCCTCCTCTGCCTAGCCTATGTCTAAGACAGAAACAATGAACAGCACTGGAATCCTAGCTCCTAATTCTGGGCCTTTCCAGCCCCGAATTGTGTGAAGATAAACCTGCAGAAGAGTCTGGAGAAAGAGCAGTTAAGGCAAGATGGCCACTGATCTCAGGACACCTTGGAAACCCATGCCAGCATAGGATCACCAGGAAAGACAGTACAGAACACACTTTGCAGTAGGGCTGGGTTATAACTAAGAGCTATAGCAACAGGCTCACAGTGTAGGTTTTCGGGCTGATATTTCTGGGCTCCTTTTGTTACCCCCTGATTTGCTTTATTAGTGCAAAAGGTGCATCCCCAGGGGAAGAATCAGGTCAAATTATAGCAGCTGAGATGCTTGCTATTTAAGGATGGCTGTGGTGAAGTTCTTTGGGAGTTACAGTGGTTTTGTAAACTTGGTAGGTATTTTGTGTGTGTGTGTGTGTGTGTGTGTGTGTGTGTGTGTAACAGCCAGGGTAAATAATAGTGCCTAGCATCAAATAGAGAGGCAAGTGTGTAACCGATCTTTATAAATCCAGGGCAAATCATAATGCATGGGCTTCAAATACTGAGTCTGACAGAGCTAAATTTCCATTCTAAGTGAGCTAAAACATACAGCTTGATTTGGTAATGGCACTGGGTGAGGGGATTGGGGGAATATGATTTTCCCCCTAAAACATGCTGCAGTTGGGAGCTGGAGAGATGGTTTAATCTGTAAAGTATGTTTCTTAAAAGCATAAAGACCTGGATGTGATCCTCACGAACCAGCTTAGAAAAGCCAGGGATGGTGGAATGTATGAATAATCCCCTCTCTATGGTGGGAATGTAGTCATGTAGATCCCTGGGGTCACTAACCAGGCAGCCCAGCACACTTTGCAAGCTCCAGTGAGAAACCCTGTCTCTTAGAAACAAAAAGGTGGTTAGTACCTGAGGAATGACACCCAAGGCTGTAATATGTTCTCTACCCCCATGTTTATACTTGCTCACCTGCATATACCTGCATACCTAAACACATACATGCATGCATATGTACATACATACATTCATACATATATACCGAGACATATACACTCCAAAAGTGTTTTCTAAGATTGATTTATGTTTATCTTATGAGTGTTTTGTCTGCTTGTATATCTTTTGCACCATGTGTGTGCATTGTCTGCAGAGGTCAGAAGAAAGCATTGGATCCCATGAAAGTGGACTCATTGTTAGCCAATGAGGTGTGAATGTGTGTGTGTGTGTGTGTGTGTGTGTGTGTGTGTGTGTGTGTAAATGAACATGGGTCTGCTGGAAGAGCAGTCAGTGCTTCTGACCTTAATACCATCTTCCTAAGCCCTCCGATATGTTCTTCAAATTTACATCTTGAACATGGTGCTATGAAGCAGATTAGGGGAATAACCTGGGCAGGGCTCATGTTATAGAAGGCACAGAATAGGGAGAGAAGAAAAGCCTGAATTGGATTGACTGTGTTTACATGCTAGTATAGGTATACTAATGCAAGGAACTCGAGAGGAGTACCAGCACCTTCTGTTGAGGCCTCCATGACCCAGGCATGAGAGCACATCTAAAGAACACATCAAGTAAGGGATTAGAAACCCAATTTTCCTTAGTTTTCCTTTGCCTCCAAAAGGAAGTTTCACAGTAGTGGATGGTCCATAGGTTTGGACAGGGGATGTCCTTAGTAAAGTCTACTATGGGAATTTCAGTCATTTAGAGCCTTTATTTTTCACCAATATGCTGAAGATCACGATCCCTTCTTGCAGAGTTAATCTGAGAACCAAAATGTCAACGACCTAATACCACGGGTGACCTCAGGTAGGGCTCAGAAAATTAAAACTATCAATATTGTTGACTTTGTTTTTTCTTAACCTCCTGACTGCTACCTTGTGAGTAACCCCGAGTCCATAGTGGCCTTTGGTAGGTAACTGTTGAGAGAAGGAGCCATCTAGCAGTCTGAAGAGCCTGCAGGAGGGTGTGGCCAGCTACATGTGAGTGAGAAACCATTGTCTTTCTTCTTTCATTATAAATGTCCCCCTGAAAATATTCCCCAGCATCTACATTTCTCTGAAAGATTAAAACCAGTCCCGTGAGTTAATTTTTTAAAAACCTTTTCTTCCTTTCCTCAGGTACTCTAACCTTTTGTCCCCTACAATTCAAACCTCTCTTTCCCTTTCTTGTTTTCCTTTCAGTTTTTTTCTCCCTGTTTTTTTTTTTTTTTCTGTTGTTGAAACCCTGGGGGTTTCCTTTTCATTTTAATTAAGAGCGAATGAAGGTAACAAAATGTTTTATAGCTGGAGAGAATTCACCAGCAGGGCATCAAGGCAGAAATCCACATCCTGAAAGAAAGGCTCACAGACACCAAATCAGCACAGTGGGGAAGGTGTCCTACACTCCGTCTGCATCCTGCTGACTTATTGCCCAGCCCTCCTTCTGCCTGTCAGCCTGGAAGCTTTACGAAGTCCCCCTGTCTTTTGTGAGGAAAAGCTTCAATTGGAAGCTTGCCATTGTCAAGCAATTTTAAAACACACACTGTGTTCCCTGAAACTGCTTGTGCCTGCAAGAGTCTTGGAAGTTAATTCTTGCCACCCAGGGAAGTGTCCCAGTTTCCCTCAACTTTCAGTGACCTACCCCTCATTGAGTACCTGGCTGTCTTTAAACACAGGTACAGCTTGGGATTGGACCAGCAGATCCCATAGAGGTCTGGGAGATGCAAATGTATGTGCTGATGGAGAGCAAGCCTGTGAATAAGAGACAGCCTGTAAGCAGGAAGAGAATCAAATATCGCTGCGGAGAGGAACACACAAAAGGGACCTCTGTGCGGTACAGATGCTCTGCTCAGTCACTCACAGCTCTGTTCTCCTGATGATAGGGCCATCATGAGAACAGAACACAAGCACCCAGTGACATTTTTGGAGCACCAAATCTGGCTCATTGCTTTCCTGAGCTCTGTTTAGTACTCTGCACTTGGAAGATGCCATTATGAGATTCCTTCTGAGAAAAGCATGCTTTTATTAAACTCCTGGACCAAATTGCCTCCCTGTTGCCCTCTATCTTGTTCATGAGACATGATGGGTTATTACATTTGTGATTAAAAAAATCTGTCATCGGTGTGTTTGGCTTTTCAGTTTTGTTTCGAGGGGATCATGACGTCGGTTCTCAAAGGAACAGGACAATGGGGAAGAGAAAGCATGCTTTGCTATTAAGCATATCTTCTTGTGTTCAGACTGACCTCATGCCTCATGTAGCTATGTGGACTGTTACTGGGCTGACTGGGCTTTAATGGCAAGAACAAAGGAAGCGGATGGACTAGCATCTAAGTCTCTAAGCCAGAGACTAAGCGATGGAGGTTAATGTAGATTATTCTAGGAGTTTTAGTCAGTTCAAATGCTGATTCTTACCAGAACTCTTCCTATCTACCCAGTCAGCTTTTTGTTCTAATAATTCGCTTTATACTTACTCTCTGCTTGGGTCTATTTCACAAATGATTTTCTTCCCCAGCCCTCTACCCCGTAGAAAATGGAAAATATAAAACCGAGTCCTCGAAACTCAGTTCATGGGAGAGGCAGCAAACATTCTGGTTGCTGTTGCTTCCATACGTGTCAATAGGATACAGGATTAAGGCATCTGTCTCTGGGATGGAGCAGTCCATGTCAGGTTCTAGACACTGAGTTACAGGGATAGTTGGTCTGCCTGTGGGTCAGTTTTCTTCAGAGTTTCTCATGCCCTCCATAGGCCATCCTGACTCACACATTCCATCTAGAAGCTTCCTCCCCAGTGGCACTACTCCGTGCTCTGCACTCTGATGTTTTTCTTTGTGTAAGACGTATCTCTTCATCGAATGTAATTTTCTACTTGAGGAAAAAATGAGTGATTTTTATTTCTCCTGGACATTCCTGTGTTACCCCAGCATTTAAGGCTCTTTATTAAGTATCCTATTTCTACTTCAAGAGATGTATCTTTCACTGAATTCCCAGATGAATTACCTTCATGGCTGCTGTATGTTTTGTCTAGTTACCACAGAGAGGTCTTTTGCATTTTTTCCTGTTTGGGGAAGTTGCCAGTATCTTTCTAGAACATTTTCCTGCCTTTATGTTTGCTTACCAAAATTGTATAACTTTTTAGATGAATAATCATATGCTATCTTTTTGAAGAAGTGCCAAATACCATTTGTTTGTTTCTAGGTGATGGGAGTCTCATGCTGTTGCTTGGGAAAGACTCTAAGAACCTCTGATCTCAATGATGTGTCCATGTGCTTGTTTGATAATCTTTCCAGGTGTGTAGTAGGAAGTTACCTGCTAGTTACAGATCTCACAATGCAAACTCTCGGAGTGATTTGCATTTGTGTTTTGTCATAATACTCAGCAAGCCTGGTACTGATCTATAAAATTGGTCTTATGAATACGCTATTGAGAATCTGAGTGATATCTCCTTTAGTACAAACTCAAATGGTGCAATATGATTCAAGAAGACAAAAAGTAAGATGGGGAATTCCCTGATAATAGTTTCTGTTCTGATTTCTGCATTTATTTTGAAGTCCAAATAAGTGGTGTTTAGTACTTCTATCTTTCTTTGAAATCATCTGAAGGTTTGTGGAGCTTGGGAGTGAAAGGCTTCCCAACTCTCTGCTAAGAACAACAAAACAGCTGACTCCAGAGATACCAACTAAACCAATAAGCACCCTGAACTGGATGAGTGGTTGCTCAACATTTGCTGTCTGCTTTCTTCCCAAATGGTGTTTCTAACTATCACTCTCATGTTCTCTTGCAACATAGGAGCATATGCATCATGATTCACAATTTGATACCTACCATGTGTCGTGATCTTTATGAGTGTTATCCCAATTAGTTATCATAATAGTCCTATAAATCGGCACTACAGTAGACAATTCAAGTATAAAGAGCTAAAGCTCAACCATCCTTGGGTGCAATTAATTTGGCCAAGGTCACTATGAGTGGTAGAGGGGCTGATTCCAGAGTTTATGATCTTTCCAGCACATCTTGTGGCTTTAATATGCATCACTCTTTCTTCTGCCTCTATCTTTTAGCTTGCATGTCTCCAATAGATGAACCCTCTGGACCTCCGTGTTCTTCTTCACCCTCAAGCTTATGTCCTTCCTTCAGTTTGGAAGCAATAGCTGCCTTTCTGATGAATTCTCTCAGCATCTTAAGATTTATCATAAACTTGTGAATACAGTTAATTGCTTTCATCCACGTGATACAGTCAGTCATTTACAGGTTCAATCTTCGTTCTTCATAGGAAGCTTCTTGAGGGCAGAACTAAGGGTTTTTCTTTTATTTGTATCCTTTAAGAATGACTGGCACAGCAAATATATGGTGTGGTCCCTTTACATGCTGTGGGATAGAAGGTCAGGAAGAAAGGAGTAGGAGAGAAAGGAAGAAAGAAAGGAATTAAACAACAATAGAAGACAGTGTATAATTAAGTGCTAAATTGTGTGGTTCAGGCTAATTATAAAACCTTTACAAAGAAATGCAATTTTATTACTTTCAAGAACATAAAGTTAAGTTAATTAATGGCTAACAATATGTTGTCAAGTAGCTGTCTTGTCATTTCTCCACTGTAATTAATCAACACTTTTTTTTCATAAATGCATAAATGGACCTAAGCCCAGCCCATCTCCCGATTACTGAAAACTTTTAATAAGCATAATCTGAAATAACGAAGTATTCTATATACTAGGCTAAATGGAAAGCTAAAGATGAACGCACATATGTAGAGAGAAGGCACAGGGCATATCTAAGTATCCTTTTTTAAAATGAGTACTAGCAAGGGTTTCCAAAAAGGTTAACACCAAATTTGCTTGTAACAATAAATTCCCTTTCTCTTTCTCATCTTTTGCTTGAGTGATTCACTCATTCATTTAAAAGGAGTATTTGAGGTGTCTGTGTTAGAATACCAAAGTGATGTAGTTGTAAGATGAAGTCAGAACAGAGGGTAGGAAAAAGAGACAGAGTAGGTAGGCACTTGAAATGATCAGCTTCCCCATAGCTGGTGTGGGGAATAGGATGGAGGATTCCAAAAGTCTTTCAGACTTCCTGCTTGGCTGGCATTTTGGAAAGAAGTGGAGAAGACACAGTAAAGTTTGATGTGGGGATTATTGTACTTGGAGATGTTTATGAAACATGTAATCAGTTATTCAGACAGTAATTGACCTATGAAGACAAAAATGAGTTGGAGACACTGAAAAACAGAGAGGGGGGATTTTATAATGGAGGAAAATATATAAAGTCAATTTAGAATTTGCTAGAGAAAGGCTCATAAAACTTTTAAGGTAAAGATCAGTCAAGTTTATCTAACAAGTCATTCTAAAAGGTTGTGCAGGGAGAGGCCAGAGAAACTCATTGCCCATGAGTTTCTCTGGCCTGAGGAAAGGTCTGTAAAGCAGGGCCTGTAAAATAAGGACTGAGAGGGGTCTCTGAGCAACTGCATGTGGGCTGTCACTGATGGTGGCAGGCTGAGCATTGTGTAGAAAGGGAAGTTTACAAAAAGCTGCTTAGAGATGAGAGACAAGACAGCCACGCCTATCATTGACCAGTTTTTAAAGTAATAGTCACAGAAAGATTTAGCTAGTAGGGAATTTTGAGAACAAGGTATCAGTGGGATACAGAAATAGGAATGAGATGACTCTTGATCAGAGATAGCTCCATCTTCTCACCCAGAGAACAATGGGGTACAGACAAATGTTTCTGGATTCAAGATAACGAACTGAAGGGGGCATACAGCTTACTTTCATGCCTCGGTAATTTGGCTAAGGCATCATTTATATACCTTAACATGTATCCACTGGATGTGTGAAATTAGGTGATTTCATTTCTTTTTAAAAAGTTAAATCATATAGTTGAATAACCATCACCACACTCCATTTGGAAACGTGATTGTCATTCCAGAAAAGTTCCATGGGCCTATCTAACCTCCTTTTTTCCTCCCAGACTTATTAAACTACTAATCTGTTTCAGTGTCTATAAATTTCCCTTTTCTGAAATCTGATTTAATTGAAACTATACAATGTACAGGGATTGCATATCAATTTCTTCATCATGTTTTTAAGTTTCAACCATTTCTTGGCATTTTTACCTTAATATTTTTTCATTATACAATAGTATTCTATTGTAAGAATAACTCTAGTGATGTTCCATCTTTAAAATCTTTGCAATTAACATTATTAAACTTAATAGTAGATAGATATATAGGTAGTTTTTAGACTTAGGGCTGTTATGAATAATACCATTATGAACATACCTTTATAAAAATCAATGCTTTTATTTCCTCTGTGAGCAGTACTATGAGTAGACTTCTTGAGTCACATGTCAATTTATTTCTAACTTTGGTAACATTTGCCAAATGATTTTACCAAAATGTCAATAACAGTTCACACTCCCTCTGGCAGCAGACAAGTAGCCAGTACTTCTCTAAGTCCTTGCCAACACTTGCTAGGGTTGGTCATTTTGATTGTAGCCTTTCTAGTGAGCATGGAAAGGCTATCTTCTGTGGCTCCCCATTGCAGTTCCTTCTTGACTAATGACATTAAGTGCTTTTCTTCCTGCTTATTGCAATCCATATATCTTAGTAGTTGAGGAGTGTGTTCAAAGCTTTTGTCAGTTTCATAATGGAATTGCTTGCCTTCCTCAGTTGTAAGAATTATTTATATTTTCTTGGTCCAAGACTTTTTATTAGACACATGATTTACAAGTATTTTCTCCAGCATGTGGCATGTCTTTTCATTGCCTTAATGATGATTTTGAGTAAAAAAAGTTTTCAAATTTGATGAAGCCCAATTTGTTACATTTTTATTAAGTCTTTCTTTTTTTAAACCCAAGAACATTTTACTCAGTGATGGGACATGAAGAGTTTCTCGTAGAAACAGGCTCGTGCTAATGCTAGTACATAGAACTATTGATTTATTTTGAGTTGATGATCAATGGCCTTTTAAAAACATTTATGTGGGTATTCAATTGTTTTAGACTACTGTGTTGAAAAATAATCTTTATTCTTGGGATGTCTATGAAAACTCAGTCATCCTTAGCAGGAATTATGGCTCCTCATTTGCTCCCATGAATGGGATTCATATCTAGAAAGCCAGTTTTGCTGCACTGATCCAAATGTCTGGCATGGTGCAAACATTTCTTACCATTATAACCTTACAGAATATTTGATAGCAGATAGTATTGTCATCTGACATTAATCTTATTTGAGATTAGTTTGGCTTTTCTACATCCTTTGCATTTTCATAAGTAGCTTAGCAACAGATTGTCAATTTATACCACCCTGCTGAGATTTTAATGGAGATCTCATTTTAATTTATAGATCAATTTGGGACAAACTGCCATCTTGACAATACTGAGGCTTCAGATCCATGAACATGGAATGCCTCTCCATTTATTTGGACACGTTTTAATTTCATTCCATACTGTTATATGGATTTCAGTGTAGACATTTATTATTAAATATTTAACTCCTTTTGATGCTTTTGTGAATGGAATTGTTAGCACAGTTTCAAATCTGTTGGTTTATATGAGTGTGATTGGCTTCTGTGCCCCGTGCTGTTTCCTGCAACCTTGCTGAACTGTTTCAGTTTTAGTCCTCTGGAGATTTTTATTATTTAAGCCTGTGTTGGCTGATGTATTTATTGTTCCCCTTTCTTTCTACATGCCATATTCTTTTTCCTTTTTTACTGTTTCTATCTGTATCTTGGCTTCCATTGTTGTGGCTGAAGGTGGTGGTGTTGTATGAGATATAACCGTGAATTTCATGTTGAGTAGAAGTGGCAACATTGAGCATTTCTTCTCCTGGTAGGAAAACATTCAGTCTTTTAGTACTGTTGAAGGCCATGAACTAACAATGGGTTTTTATACATAACTTAAAATTTTAGGCTGATTCTAATCCTCCTGCGTGGGAATTTTTATGAAGGGTAAGTGTGGAACTTTGGCAAACGCTTTTCTTAATCGATTAAGGTAGAGATGCATTTTTGTTTAAATTCCGTCTAATGTTATATTTACTTCATTCTCAGACACTGCATCAAACTATCCATCTGTGTTACGGCCCTCTGAACACTAATGTGTAACACTCCTTACATAATCTTAGTTGCTGTTTATTAATATTTTATTAAAACATGCTGCACCCGTGTTTACGGAGGGGCATAAATATATAGCTTATTTTCTTTACACTTTTTTTTTTTTTTGTGTGTGTGTGACTGGCCTTCATAATACTGAATCCGAAGAATAGGCGTCACTTAGATGTGGTGAAGAAATTTGTGCTGGATTGATGGTTCGTGGTTTTCTGTTTGATGAAGTTTTGTGAAGTTGTATGGATCCTTACCTGTCAATGACTAATGGTGAATAGAAATATGGGGTTCTATTTTATTCCAATGTTGTGCTTCTTCCTCTGTCGATTGCAGTAATTGTGTCCTTTGTTGAATTTGTCCCTTTCATATAAATTTTCTAATTTGTTGGTATAAGTTGTTAACAAGATTTCTACCCAGACCATTTATACTCTGAAAATGGTAGGGCTTGTACCAGCATGTCTCCACTTTTATTATTAACTCCAACATATTTTTTCTCCTTTCTCAGTTGCTCTAATAAAATATTTGTCAACTCTGCTGATCTTTTAGGAATGAATTTAGCTTACTTACTTTCTGTAATATTGCCTCTACTTCATTACAACCTCCACTCATTTTCCCCTCCAATCTTCTAGTTTTGACTTGACTTTCCCTACTTTTCTGTATTCTTAAGGTAGCATATTTGACTACTTACTAAGACTTTTGCCATTTCTACCATAAATGTTTACAAATATAAATGACCCCTAAATAGAGCTTTCTACTGCATCTCATAAATTCTGATCTATTGAGGTTTGGTCTCTACTCAGCTAAATACATAATATATTATGGTTATTTATTTTGACACATAAATCATTAATAATCATATTACTTAATTTCTAAAAAAGTGAAGATTTTCTAGTTTTCTGTTTGATTTGTAATTTAAAACTATGGGTTTTTAAGATGTTAGTTATTATAATATTCTTTCTATTTCATAATTTACAATGGAAATTCACTTTAGTATACATTCTTACAATCTGCCTCATAATTGTGATGTTTATTTTATACTTATTGAACAGCCATTCCATTCATAATTAGATTTCCATTTTATGTTTTGATGTGTGTGTGTGTGTGTGTGTGTGTGTGCGAGAGAGAAAGAGACAGAGAGAGAGAGAGAGAGAGAGAGAGAGAGAGAGAGAGAGAGAGAGAGAGAGAGGTGGGGAAGAAGGAAAGAGAAAGGGAAAGAGAGAGAAAGATGCTTTTTAACTGACTCTTTTTCCTCTGGATTGGAAACTTTCACTTTAAATATATTTTTATGGCGTTCCATTGTTTAAAGATTAATCGTGTTCTATTTGTGTGAAGGGGCATGTATAATGGGTGCCATGGTGACTGGAAAGGGGAAGTGAATCCTTTAGAGCTGATATTAAAAGGGTTTGTAAGCTGCTTCATATCAGTTCTTGGATGGACCTAAGCTCTGACCCTCTGATAGGACAGTTTGTGCTCTTAATACCTGATCCCTCACTCCAACCCCATTTTTTATATCAAATATATGTGTGTGTTCAAGATATTATTTTATTAATCTCTCTAGTGATTGTGATCATTCACTTAGCCTCTAAAAGTTGCTCAACTTACTAATAGCAATAAATTTCTGGTAAAACATAAGGAAGACTGCTTTCCGTTCATCACTGCCCTTTCTTTCTAGTCTATTTTTTTCCAATACATTTATTCTGTATAGATGATAAATGCAGAAATGTAATAGTTTAACTGTAACTCATAGTCTTTGTTGTAAAGAAGACATAGTAAGAAAGAACAGAATCGTTGAGAGAATTCTATGTGAACCCACACATTGCGATTTCTTCAGCTTTTTTTTTCTTCCTTTGAATTCAGGTCACCATCTGGCTGTGTCCTTTCTCCTGATAGATTTTCACGAGTATTTTCAAGACAGGTCATTTTATGGGATGGAGTCCATTTTTACCTCCTCATTTGAAGGGAAATCCCATTATGGTCTTGTTACTCCTCAGTATTTGAATATGTCATGTCACCCTAATTCTTTGGCCTCACTTATTTCATGTAAGAAAAGATAAACTATCAGGCACATGAGCACTCCTGTAGAACTCTTGCAACTGTCATGTTTGTGTCTTTTTCTTTGATTTTAGGACTTTAATTATATATTGTGGTGTGGATGTCTTTAGTGTAGTGGTAGTTAGAATCCTTAGAACTTCTTAGCTATGTAAACAGTTTTTTTTTTGTCTTTATGATATTTGAGAATATTTTTCCCTATGCCTTGCCATGGGATCTCTGCCCATCTATGTGTGTATCATGTCTCCTTATTCAATCCTATTATTGTATGTCACGAAACTCCATGGGTCTTTCTTTTATCCCGTTTTTTCTATTTTTGATTAGGTAAGTTTTATGATTTTTTAAGTCCTTGGACTTTTTCATTTGTCATCTCAAATAGGCTGTTGAGACTTTAGAAAAAATCATTTTTTCTTATGCTTTTTATCTCTAGATATCTTCTGTGTCCTTGTGGAAACTCTTTGTGTGTGGCTATATTGTTAGTGTCTGTTTCTTCAGCTTTAAAACAGTTTCCTGTTAGTTCTTTAAATGTATTCAGAAGAAATGCCTTGAAGTTTGAGCAGCTATCATCAACATATTGGGAAATTCTAGTAATTCTTGGTGTCCATTTGTACAGTGAGTATGGGTCCCAATCTCCTGTTTCCTTTTCATAGTTTAAACGGATATTTAGTGTACTACTCTATTGCAGTCACAAATAGTCGATCTACTACCACTAGTTATAAAGCCTAGCTTCTCATATGTTGCTCTTGAATTGTCTATGATTAATTAGGGTCTGTTCCTTATTTGTTTCTTGCTGTCTTTTCTGCTCTAATTAATAGCCTTTTAGTTGATGCAAGGCAAAGTCCTGACTTGAACTCCTCATTGATTCTGCATACACTGAACAGCACTCCAAGCATTCTTTGGATTTACCCCATAATTAGCCATCAAAACATGGAAGCAGGCCTTCAGTCAGTATGCCAAACCAAGTGATTTTCCTAGAATGAAGGCATGGAGTTCTCTATTCTTCAGTGCCTGACATACCCTTGAGAAAAACTTCATAGTGACTAGGTTAGGGTGACTCAGTACTGGAATCACTGGTTCTTTACTAGAGCTCAGAATTCTACATGGATATATCACTCTCCAGGCATTTTCTACCCTTGCTCAGTGACTGTACCTCACAATGTTTGGCTGTCACTTTTGATCAACTTTATCTTGAGACTTCTAGTGCATATATTTGCTGATCTCTTTTCCTGGCTGCAGCAGATGCCAGTGGGCTTTATTTAGCATGGTTCTGAGACAATTATACTCATAGCTTTGGGGAATGCTTCTTGTAAGTCACAGAGTATTTGTTATAGGCCTCTAAATTTGTTAGTCAATTTTGAGAGCTGCATGGTATTGCAAAAAGATACTGCCCTACTTTCGACAGTCATTATGAGTTTACCTACAAGCGTTCTAAGACGTAGAGTCGAGAATTTTACCTCTGTCTGCAAAGTACATTTCACCCCATGTTGCTGAGGTCAGTGTTCAAATGGCATCCTCCGTCTAAGTTTCTCTTGAACTCATTGGTTCAACTCAAGACAAATATTTCATTGGCAGCTTTAGCTCTGGAGCTGTCCTGTGGGTTGAGTGTCTGTAAGTGCCTCGTCTAAAGAACAGAAGAAAGAATCTTAAGAAATGTGCGTCATGCTCCTTTAAGATTCGAGAGCTGCAATCCAAGAGCTGCAAAGACCTTCAGCTGGTGATAATTGGATTTGTAAGACAGTGCAACATGTGATAAAAACTCTCCTGTTGGATAGGATCCCAGTTTTTTTTTTCCATCCTTCCTATTAATGTGATAAATGTTGCTGTCTCAGCTGATAGGGCCATGTTGGATAATCAGATTGGAATCATGTTTGAGTTCCTTAGGCTGACTCCACATGCAGCTCATGGGAAGACTTCTGAAAAATAAAAAGCAAAACCCACTGTGGAGACTAAGTGGGGGGGGGGGGATCTGGCTGTGTCAAAGGAAGAGTGTATTTCATCAGGATCTCTGAAGTACAGAAATGCAGCCTTCTTTTCCACCCCAGATCCTGTCCTGTGCTCCTCTGCATGTTCTGGCCTATGAGGCACTGGAGGGTGTTCTCAACAACGTTCCAGGGCATATGCCTGAGTTCAGCCTACATGAGAAAGAACTGCATCTCTGGATGTGAGGGTTTGGGAAGGAGGAGCCAAGATAATGCTGGAAAATTAAACCTCTCTTAATTAAAGCCGATGGCAAATAAGTACGAGGAATGTGGCCTTACAGCAGGAAAACAGGCATAGCATGCCACTGAACAGCTGTGGGATTGGGTCCCCTGGTCACAGCTGAGTTTGTAAGAGGGACAGAAGCCCTGGCTGAGGACTGACTGTTTAAGGGACAAGCATCTGGAATGATTCGCTATCTGGATGGTTTCTGCCTCCTTCAATCTCTAGCTGCTTTTGGGTCCCCGGACTCCTGGAATCTGCTCCGCACAAACGTCTTTGGAAAGTGTGGGCTCTTCTTGAAGAGAACAGCCTCCAGGGTAGAGCTGGAATTGAAGGAGAGGGAAACAACACATGCTTGTTTTGGTTTGGTTTTGTGTCCTAACCTTTTATCTGAGGATGTCAAACAGGGCTTTGGGATGTGCCTTCCACTGTCAGGATGGTCCTGTGATCAGTTCTGGTCACTCTGTTCCTGACAAGCAGTTCTTGAGAAGCTGATTTAGCTAGACTCAGGGCTCTGCCTTTCCCTATATAATATACATTTCTATGGAGCTCTGAGAGAGGCTGATTGCATTTAAGCTGTGATGGGTATACTTTGGCCCTTCCTTCCTTATTCATCTTCTTGTTTGCTGAAACATGTGACTGTCAAGGCCTGTTAAATATGCCCTGGTTTCTTTCTCACTTCCTTACCAAATTTAATTGATCTTTCCATATGGTTAGGAAAATAGGACCAGAAGAGGCATGAAGCATCATATGCTTTATGACGAGCTACTCTTGCTGTACAAATGAATAAATCCTAACTTCCTAGTAAGTATTCTAGTTACTTTGACACAAACTAGGGTCAGCTGAAAAGAGTGAACCTCAGTTGAGGAGTAAACTAGACCACATTGATCTTTCGGCATGTCTGGGGGATTTTATATATATATAATTGATGTATAAGATTTAGTCTACTGTGGGTAGAACATCCCTAGGGTGTGAGCTATATAAGAAAGCTAAGTAGAAATTCTCTGGAAAGCAAGATGATAATCAGCCTTCCTGCACAGTTTCTGTTTAGATTCCTGGTTTTGCCATGACTTTCCTTAGTCATAAGCGCTTACTTGTATGTTTGAGATGAAATGACCTAGATGTAGCTTCTGTGGTGTTTTGACTACAGTAGCAAGAACAAAATGATGAAGCCAGAATATAGACTCAAGGTGATGGTGTAATTCCTTACTCCCTGTACCCTCTGGAGCAGGTTACATATACATGTCATGCTTTTCCACCACTTAAAGCATTTGTAGCCACAAAGAAAGGGGTATGAGCCTAGGAAGCTGAACCCTATGATAGCAGGAAAGACTGGACAGGATGTTACAGCTAGGCCTGGGTAAAATTTTTCTCTTTCTATTCCCTTTTCAGGCGGTTGCTGTCAGACTCACTGGAGAGTAGAGGTCTACCTGTGGGGCCAGGGTTTTGTTCAACCTCTGCTGAAGATAGAAGCTCACATCAATATATTCAGTTATTTAAAAGCTAAAATTACAATTGAGGGATTTTTTAAATGAAAATTTAAAGAATTTAGCAGTACTTTTGTCTGCATATATAGTTCCTTAGATTGCTGGAAAACACATGTAACCTCAGCAGTTTAGAGGCTGAGGCAGGAAGATTTTAAGTTTGTATCCAATGTGGGCTGCTTAAGAACAACCCCTCTCAAAAATAGAATGTAATGAAATAAGGTAGGGATGGGAGAGGTGGAACAGGATAGACATGCTTAAATCAGTTCTTTGAGTGTGGTACTAGACTTAGCCATAAATGTTGCTTGGGAAGTTGTCACTGTCTTACATTTTCAGGCCTCATTCTAGTCCTGTCTGGTGGGAAATCCTTGTTTTGGGAACACACAGGCTTTGAAAAGCCCTTTGATGCTCCTGAAAGTTGGGAGCCACTGTGTGAAGCAGCTATTCTCACTCCTGTGGGTTCCCATTAGCATCCCTCCCAGACCAGTCTGACTGAATCATGGGTGTGACCTGAACCAAGAATGAGAACCTTAAATTTTGTGATAATGATTTTTAGGGGGGAGGAGTACCTTCCACTCCCTAACGTGCTCCATGAAAACAGATTTCATATGGTGCCAGTGGTATCTAATAATCGCTTGGAGGCTGTGCAAGTGATGCATTTTCATGCTCCAGGCAGCCTCCTTTTTGTTAGGAGGAGTCTCCCAGCTTTGCATACAAAGTGGAGACAAAATAGACACTGGGCTACTTGAAAATGGAGTTCTGATTCTATCACTAACTGATTACATGCCCAGGGGCAAGGCGACTGGTTTCTCTCCATCTTGTGTCTGTTAAGAGGGAAACTAAGGCCCTTGGCCACAGATGTTGCTGCCATTATCTAATTAATGACAGAGTGTTTAGGAAATACGAAGTACTGTACAAATGGCAAATCACTGGGATGAATGCAGCGCATTTGCAGAAATAAAAGTGCTATGTACATGCTCATAATTATTATAATTATTGCTAATATCAATAAGATTGCTGCTTGTAATACATTGCCCTTGCAGCAAGAGCTTGGAGTGTCCTTTGGGTTAATATCTTGCCCTGAAGCCTTAGGAATCTTGCTCACCAGCTGTTAAATGCCCACTGCCATCCATCTCCAAAGAATGTGTCATTCATCAAGGGCACAAATGGTCATAAATATATACCATTTTGGAGTCCCTTCTGTGAGACATCGCTGACTATGAGGCCACTGGCAGCTCATGCCACAAAAGCGAATCTTCTTTAGGTGAAAGGAGCTAGTGCACAGAGGTGGAGGTCATCTTGTTTTCTCTTGTGTATTCACCAGATGCTTTTTTGAAATAGAAAAATAATTCTGTTGGCTTTCATCTGCAAGAACATTGTCATCTGCAAATACAGTACTAACAGTGCTGAGGAAAATCCTCTCATGTACCGGGGAGTGTTTCTAGGTTCCAATGCTGACGATTCACAGATATTATCAACAGTGGTTGGTGTTTTGAACAAGGCAATTACTTTTGCTGTGGCTGCATGTTGTTTGGTTTTTAACTTGGATTTTGATTAGTAGGAGGGGCCTCAGGAAAGCAGGTGTTTCTTCTTTTCCTTTCTTGAGAAGAAAACACTGTTGGAGATTAGAAGATCAGTTCTGGAGAAAGCAGGTTAGAAACAAATGGAATAGACACACAGCTTTGAGGTCCAGTTTTGCAATTAAAGAACCATTGCTCATGTTTTTTTGCTGACTTGGATTTCCTGGTCATAAGATGTGACACACTCTATTTCAACTACAGTTGGCACAGATCCATCCCATTGTAGTTGAACATGCAATGGGGGCTTATTTGGTTCCTTTCCTTCCCATCCTTTGTCTTCTGTGCACGTTGGTTTAGGAAGAGCTCACTAATGTGTTTCCTGATTTGCCCATGTGTCACCAGCCACAGCACTCCAGTCACTAGGGTTGCTCTCTAGGTCTCCCCCAGTGTCTTTGATCCCTGACTTTTCTTCAGAGTATCCAGGTACTAATCTTCAGCTTGCACTCCCCCCTCTTTTCACATCAGCTACCTTTTCTGTTAACAACACATTTATCTGAGTTATGCAATTGTCTTCTACACACCTGCCCTCACCCCAGATGCTGTGCAGGGACTCTGTCAGCGTCTGTCCTTTACTGGGCTTATGGCCTTTGACTGTGTTCTTCATATGTTTCCATTTCTGTGTGAGCATCTTTTGCAGTCAGATGAGTCCAGTGGGCTAGTTGGGGCTGGAGATGTGCATTTCCCTTTCCCCAGGTCCTAGGCTCCAGTTAAATGACTTCTCCTGTGGGACAGGTCTCAGTAAAAACAGAACACCCCAGGTATGTTTTCAGTTGGCCAATTTTACTTACCCTTGCTGGAAACATATGGGAAATGTTTTTTGATCTTAATTCTAAGAACAGAAGAATAGAGCTTATAGATATAAAACTTATAAAACGTCAGAGGCCTCCTTATACCTAAGTCTCTGCTGGTATATCACATGCCTCTGAGTCTTCCTATACTGGAACTGGACTACCTGAGCTCCTACTTATGTATCCACCTGAATGCTCCTAGCTACTTTGAGGACCCCAAAAACAACTGGGGACTTGGTTTGCTCTATTTCTCTGCTTGTGCAAAGGTTTCTAGGATGTCAGGATAAAAGAGAAGTAGTTTGTTCTGGTGAGGTTTGCTTCACAAATTTTGTTCATGCATTCCATCAGCAGAAAAGGATCCATGTGTTAAAGAAAAGGACAGAACCACCACTGACTGATAGCTCCAAGGATGTGTTTTAACAGATGTTTTTAAGGAAATAAAAATAGGAAAACCATACAAAGGAGGGACTAAATGACAAGAGAGGTTCACAAGCATAAAATCAATTCCGTGTATTATTCATGGAGAAAGAATAATCAGTGACTTCATTACAAATTTCCATGTTTGTCTACGAAGGTCTTATTTGTAAACATTCCTGTTCCACATCCTTAAAATTGATCTGAAAACATTATGATTCTTTCAGATTGACTTCTTTTCCTAAAATGTATTATTGCTTCGTCTTAATGAGCAAAGCATAGAAAATTTCACTCACCTTATTTTCTTGCTCTGGTTCATCGTAAATATCCATCACAAGTGGCTGTATCCTGCGGTGGAGCAGTCTGCAAGGGCTCTAGAGGTAACTAGGACCATTTGCATCAACACATGGCCTTCCTTTCTCTTTAAAGCTTCTGTCACCCAACTTTCCTTACAGCTACTCTGAAAATCCTCACCTACCCTAGATCTACTAAAATAAAATCAAATCTCCCAGACCCCTTCATATGACATACACACTTATAAAATATCTTACTATGGGACCGAGAAGCTGAAACTGAAGTATCATTTATTTAATTACCAATGAGGCTGTACACACAAGTTGAGACCTGGCTTGTAGGGTAGAAAATAAACCATGTTTAACAAATTAATTATATATATGTACTTATGTATGACTACACATTATTTAATTTTTAATTAAATAGATATATATGTGTATAAATAAATGCACAGTGTGCACTATACAAGAAATAATTCTAAACAAATATAAACAGTAAGTCTGTTATGTAGAGGTAGTCCTGGATGGTCCCCATGTAATGTAGGGAGGTAAGGAAAGAGAGCACATGGATATGTGGATACTGGATTTTCAAGAGAAAGCTGCATATGCAAAGGCCCTGTGTCAGTTTTATGATTGACAACGGGAAAGGTAAGGGACAGATATGCTTTGGGTAAAGGGAAGAAGACAAAAGATAAAGAATCTAGGAGCCAAGAGACGGCAGGAAGTTAGCTTATTGAATTAGTCAGCTACTGATGATAGCCATGCTGCATTTAAAAATCTCTTAAATATACAAGATAGCTACTTTTTTCATACTTCTCGATTTGCGGACTGGCAGAGATTACTGCAGCCTGTATACTGTGCTCAGGATGATCTACATGATTTTATACATGAGTTTGAGGCTGAAGAGATGGCACCCACCTGCCCATAGAGTGGAACTGTGCTCTCAGAAGAAACCAGAGAGCAAAGTGGTAAATATGTCATGGCATGCCTCTAGCTGAGTGCACTCCTCTGTAAGCAGCCTGTGGGCAGAGAAGGTGACAAGGACAAGCCCCACACAGACATGGGAAGGAGAAAGCTGCCTAGGTGGACATGCAAACAGACACTCCACAAGGATAACACCAAGGCAGACTTACCGGAGAGTTCTGGTAGACTCAGACATGGATTGTCTTTGGAGTTGGACAAAGCAGTTGCTTAGGCATTGTTCTGCAGTCTTTTTCCTGTGGGAGTCTCCAGTCCTCCTGTTTCCTGCCAGGCTTTCTTCTAAAGCTGGCTGTGCTTACATCCTTCCAGTTTTAGTTTAGTTTTGTTTTCTACATTTTTTCCTTCATTGGCATTTTTTGAAATAAACACTTCACCTTTCCCTTACCATTCATTCCTTAACCAAATGTATACTTTCTGGGGTATTTACTAAAGCTTTGTCAATCAACATTCTCAAACTCTTACTAAACATGGCCAACCCTCCTTCCTTGCTTTATTCCTTGCTTTCTCTCTGCAGTAATAGGGGTTAAGCCTAAGGTCTTACAGATATTAAGTAAGTGCAACTATTTTACCCCTGAGTTCTGCCTTAACTCTTGATTTGAGAATGAAAGACTTTCAAAGTGTATTCCATGTTAGCCTGCAACTTAACTCTGTGGCCAAGATTTACATGAGGCCTCTACCATCCTGCATGGGTAGAGGAATTCACTGAACAGCCAGCTCAGGAGTGCTGGGTGCATGTTTGAACCAGCAGCCCAAGCTCCCAAGTGCACAGCTAGGTGTTAATGTAATGCCTCACTCACCTTCTTCACTCCTTGATGAATTCTCTTCCTCCTCCTCCTCCTCCTCCTTCTTTTCTTCCGTTTTCCTCTTCTTCATCTTCTTCCTCATCTTCCTCTTCTTCTCCTCATTATCTTTTTTTTTTTTTTTTTTTTTTTTTTTTTGCTGTGTTACCTTATCATCTGTCATTACTATCTTTGCTTATACTTACTTACTATCATTGCTCCAATTGCTCCAGCCTGTTGTCAACTTGTTTCCTTGCATGGTCTCATCTTCCTGGACTGTTCTGATCTCATAAAGATCAGCTTCATACATGATCAAATTGAAATATTCTCAGTGTAAGTTCCTTACATTTACTGAGCTTTTTCCGCCGTCTATGTGCAAGGCCTGTTTACTTCATTTCTGCCACTGACCTCGACTTCAACTGAGGCTCAGTTCTTCTGGTTACTTCTTTGAAATAAAGCTATACAAAACGAGCTATCCCTTAGTGACTGGGAAGGTGTTGACTTGTACTTTAAGCCTGGAGTTTTCCTTTTTTTACCCAATTATGTATAATTATAAATATATACATAATTATAATTATGTATAGTGTGATACTCACTTGTTCCCCACCTCAAGATGAGCTTAGCACTGAGTTGATTTATGTTCAGGTCACTTGTTCTCCATAACATCAGTATCTACATTTGCATTTGCAGATTAGTGAAGACATCTGATTTAAATGGCATTTCATCTAAGAAGCTGCCCCTGGATTTACATCCAGGATACAGTGTTTTGCTACTTGTGCCAACACCATTTTTACATGTGTCCCAATATGTTTACTTTGTCTGTACCTTTTTGATCTACCTTTCTATATTAAACTTCTCTCAGACAGATGAAGGTATTTCCAGAGAATCTCAAGTACTTAGTCTGGCACCAAAGTGGATTTCAGTCAACACCTGTGAACATCACAATAGTATCATGTGATCAATGAATCCAACTTAAGTAAAACATGACCCATAGTAGCCTTAGATTGGTATTCGTCTACCTTCATAGCTTCACCCCTGCCACTTGTAGTAAGTCTGATTCGTTTGAAAGCATTTTCTTTCCACTCCCTGTCTACAGATAATGGGAGTGGACCCATGGCTGCAGGCAAGCAGCAGAGGGTGATTTACATGAGTTCTGACAACTGCAGAGGATCATAGTCATCCATGGTTGGATGATAAGTATGTCTCCTGTTATTTCCAGGCATTGTGAGGTTTTATTTTTGTCATGCACCAAATGGACTTGGTGTCAGGAAGTCAAATACCTGGCAATCTGCCTAGCTGAAGAGATAACATAAGTGGTGAATGAACATTATTGTGTGATAATGGTTTCCAGCAGCAATTGAAAATAAATTCCAATGCAAAGCAGAAAGCTTTGTTTCCAGGGGAGCAAATATCGATCTTGTGGCCCATGTAAATAAAATAGAAAGTGCAGGTGTAGAGAGGAGTCCAGCCTGTCAGCACCACTGAGATTTCAGCAGCACAAGAACCTGTTTTCTGCCATCGCTGGGAGACTGGTGTGTTATAAGCAGTTTGAGGTTTCTTCCAGCTGTATTCCTAGAATGGGTTGGGTCTGAAATGTCTCATGGCTTCAGGCTTTGAATATTTGTTCTGCAGTTGGGGGCAATATTGAGGGGGAGGTTCTGGAAACCTTGGGAGGTAAGGCTTCATTGGGGTATATGGTTCACCAGAGTCATGCCTTCAAAGGTTTTAGCCCAGCCTTTGGTTCCTTGCTTCTGTGAAGACTGTTATGTGAACCATCTTTGCCACACTTATTCCCACACCTGCAGCTGTTGAACTATAACTCTCTGAAACTATATGGAAAAAAAATCTTCCCCACATTAGGTTGTTTCTCTCAGATCCCTCCTTGTAGGCATACACAGTCTGATGTCATGCTTTATGGGTAGGTTTCATTACAGTTCAAGGTTGCAATTTTGGCATGAGAAGGCAAACAAAGGCCACTGAAGATCAGCCAAACTGGTTATAGGATAGCCTCGCAGATACTGCTTGGCCTTTGTAGAAAGAAAATGTTTATGTGTAAGGGATAGGTAGGAGTTTAGATTGCTGGGTGTTTTACCCATTGCTGGTTAGTCAAGAGAGAAGTGGCAAAACCTGTTTGCAACTTGAGACTGAGGATTCAATAACTCTTAAGTAGCTTTTGGAAGAACTAGTCATTACAGCTTATCCAGTTTATACAAATGCAGTTCAGGAAGAATTTTAAGGGTCATCACATATATTTTTTTATTTTTGGGTGCAAGAAGCCAATATCCCACTGATATGTAATATGCATAGAAATCTTTGTTAAGTTGGATACTTTGGGTGTCCTTATCAGACTGTTTGCCTCTTTTTGACTTTACTCAAACCCTGGTAATTTTATTAATGCAAAGATAATTTTTCTTGAGATATCATTAAATTTACCACAGAAGATGAAAAAAATCCCTGATAACTTAGAAATGTTTAAAAATCTGGAAACAGCTAATTATGTCTTGACTTGGAGGTTCAGGTTCATATATTTATAGAGCTTCTATGAAAAAAATACAGATAATACAGTATTATCTTTTTCTTCTTTCTTGTACAAAGACAAACTAGAGGAAAACATCGCCTAAGTTTGTCTTACAACTAGGTCTCATGAGGGTCTTGAAGGCTCTTCATGACTAACCCCAGGACATATACAGGGGAGGTCTGTGCATCAGTAAGAACACTGGAGATGAGATGGGTGATCTGTGACTAGAAAGCTGAAGTATAAGGAGCTTGCATGAATGGGCCACTAAATAGTAGAAAGTTTTTTTCTATCCTAACCAGATGGGACCACAGGGCTCCTCTGGATTAACCCTTGGAAGTAGCTTTACAATAACCCTCATCTGCTTTAAACAACATCCAAGGATTGGGCAATGATCCTAGAGAGCAGAGCACATTCTTTCCCCGTGTACTCTCCGAGATAAATAACCTTCTCCATCCCATGTGGGTTGTCTCCCCTAACTTAATTCACCCTGGTTGGATGTTTGGGGAAAGATTTTGTAATTTTTTTAAGTTGCTGTTTTCCTGACTTTGGTCTCCTCACTAAACCTCTGTGTTGATTAGCAGATGTTCACATAACTTTGGACAGTTGACCTGCATCTGAACCCCAGGTACAAGTACTGTGCTGAGGAATACAGACAGCACTAACATATTTCCACTGTCTACTTGGTTACAGGCAACATTAAACTATGTTTATATTTCTGATACTATTCTTTCTATAGCTTTTATTGCTGAAAACTATATAACATCTCTTTCTCTATCATCTATCTATCTATCTATCATCTATCTATCTATCTATCTATCTATCTATCTATCTATCTATCTATCTATTATCTGTCTGTCTATCTGTCTATCAATACTGTTGTATTGTATACTGTCTAGGAATATACTAGAAATACTGTCTAGGAAAGCAAGAGGTCTGTCCACCGGGAGAAATTTGAAATATCCATTTCTAACAGAGCTTAAATGAGACTGGTAGTTGGACTCTTGAAGATGTTCGTGTTCATCTATAAGATGTTATATTTACAATTGCACTACAGTAAAGTGAGTTTCCTCTCTACTCCGTATCTCTCATTATCCATACCAGTCATTTGGCAGTTAATTATATGCTGCCTTGTGGCATTATAATTCACTTTTTTATGTATTTATATTATCTATGTAAGTGGACTCATATCCTTGAGGGAGAGAATTGAGTGTTATGCTTCTTTGTTTCCTCTAACACCTAAAAGAATGCTGCATGCACAGTCGGCTGTCAAACAATATTTGCCAAATGATCTACCATGCAAAATTTCTTAATGTTTGTGCATAATGGTCCCAGAGAGGGTGTTGCATACAAATAGACAATATTCTTCCTAGTATTAAAATATTTGGTGAAATGCCACAATAGTTATGTTTCTGAGGTTTGCAAATTAAATGCTTGGGAGAGTATAAATTGGCTGCAGTGAGTATGTGTGTATTTGTGTGTGTGTGTGTGTGTGTGTGTGTGTGTGTGTGTTTATCTATATAGGTATGAATGCATGTATGCATGTGTGTGTATTCACAGGCATATGTAACATTTTTGTGTGCACATGACTATAGTCCTATTCCTTTCATTTTTACTTTGGGAAGTCTTAATCAGTCCCTCTAAAGGGACGATGTGTGCTGGCTGGCTAATGGATGTCTTGCTATGGTTGGTGAGTCTGTAATGCCTCAACTGGAAGATCATTAAATCCCAGATTTCAGCCTGTCTCTTCGCCACCTATCAGCAGCAGCAAATCTGCTTTAACAGCCCAGTATTCCCTTATCTCTCAGTGTCTGTGGACATGTGCTGCAGCTTTCTGTAGATGGGAGATAGAGCCGCATCATTACCCAGGGGTGACAAGGATATAATTTACAGGCCCAATCAGTGCTAGTTACCATGTAATTACAGAGTTATTACATGGTCATTTGTTCCTGATGGACACCAGCGATCTCTTATCCTGTTCTTCTGTGGTCTGTTTCTCATCTTATGCTACAAAGAATGTTTCGTTTCTTCTGCATAGAGTGTTAAATGGTGTACTGGGGAGGAAGGAGAGAGCCATTCGGGATAAGATGCTGATGATGCTGTGATGCTATTTGTTCTCCTCAATTGGCCTGGTGATAATGACAGCATCCTGTGGTTTCCCTCCCCTAGGCTCCACGTTCACATTTCCTCTATAAAAGAGGATAGAGACAATATTGCACTTGGCAGCATGGGGGAAATTGGGTGTAAGGCATACTCTGACCCATTCTATCCAAAGCCACTATGGCAACATCAACCCTAAGATGATGTCACCGCTTGTTGAAATTTGAAGCTCATGTTAACACAGTGCCTGTTGGGAAAAAAATTATTCTTGATGATGAAAAAGGAGAGGAAAGCATTTATGTGTAGTTCAGTATTATGGAGGGATCAAGAGACACTGCAGTACACTTTCCAGTGTCACCTAGAAATGGTGTGTCTGGAACTCATATGATATAGCCTGGCTCAATTCATCCTGATGGCTTTAGGTGAATTACATCTTCAGGAGGCAGCATACTTTTAACTGCATTGTTGAAACCATGTGAAGATATTTAAATACTAGCTTCTGTTTACTCAACGACCTAGGAGAATTTGTTTCTATTGGTTATGAATGAATTAAGAAGTGGAGCACTCATTCAACCTCTGAGAGTTTCATTATGAGTTAATTCTTAATCTTTGAGAAAATGGACTGAGGCATGTTGGCTGCAACTAAGAATGTGATAGCCACAGTATGATGTGGCTATGGGGACAGGGTAGTGGAGTTAGCCTGAGATTTCAAAACAGAGACAGTGATTATGATCTTGAGATTTCCACTAACTGGTGAGATGTAGAGTCTAGTACATTTTCTTCTCTGGATAATGTCATATGGATCAGACTGTTTTTGTGGTCTTTCCCAGTGTGTTGGGACTGGCAACTACTTGAGCTGCAGAGGAGACTCCAAGAGCAGCAATATGTCTTGAAGGCAGACAAACAGGAGGACACAGAGTGATAATGTTCAATGTTGTAACCAAACAGCTTTCCCCACAACATATGAGGGATGTATGCAAAGATGGCACATGTCAGTCAATGGAATGCTGTGACTCATTGTCCCACCAAGACACCTTGCTGATTTAATTATAATACTTTCCTCTCCTTTCAATGACATAAGAATGGTGCTAATTATAGTGTAACTTCTATGTAACTAATGTGTGCAAGGTAGTACTGTGATTATATATAGACAGCCATATGCGGGTGTGCAGTCTCTTTTGATACTGCTGTGCTACTGAAGCGGATAACTCCATGTCCATGCACAAAGTAATTGCATCAAACTAATTTGTGTTTGCAAACAGATCCCACATTAACTCTGTAAATAGGCAGATTTGCAAACAAAATATTATCATGTGTGTGTGTACACATATGGATGGAGATGAAGTGCTTCTCTGTGTAGATACTTTTCACATATGCATTGTGTTGCTCTTCTGGATTTCTTGGTGTCTTTGAACTCGTGGTTAGCATAAGCAATTCCAAGTTTCTCTTAGAAACAGGGAAGGCTGAAGGAATTGGGATCTGTTCTCATTAGGACCTCAGGCTCATTTCAATCAATTCATCATCTTTGATTTTGCATGCCAAGCTCATGAATTTCTTGACGAATCCTCTTTTGGCATGGTAGACTCTGGCTCTTGTTGAATATCAATGAAGATTTTCACATGGAAGAGGGAGTGGGTGGATTGAGAATGGTCTCTGATCTGACTTAGTGATTGTTGGAGTTCTAAGACTTGTAAGACATTTTGGATCAGGGCCATTTGCAAGCTGGTCCAATGTAGGCAATTCTCTTAACTTTCAGAGTATAGTTTTCTCAGCTGTAAAGGGATTCTGGACTCTCCTACCCTTAGGGTTCTTGTGAGGACTGAATGGGGTTTTATTTGTATGGTTAACACATTGCTTGGTTTGTTAGCAAGAGTCTCTGGCTGCAATGGCCTCAGGGCTTGGAGAGTTTTCTCTCTCCATAGTCTTTCATAGCAGTCATTGATATTCTGGACATTTGACTTATATATCCTTAGGTGTGTTTCTCCACACTCGGCACTGGCATTGATCTTGAAAGCAGTGATTTTTGTCAATCAGGGCTGCTGAGGAGCTCAGTCCAAGTGGAATAACTAGGATGGTCCCTTGTGGAGTTTTGTCTCATCTTGGTTGTTCTACATGTGCTGCTGGAAGACAGGTGAAACAAAAAGGACCAAGAAACATGTCAAATTCTTCAGCAGATGGGGCCAGAAAAAGTAACATCTGAGGGATTTAAGCACAGCTAGTAGACTTGGGGAAACTGAGTCTCAGTGGGTGATAACTGAACCAATGGAAGCAGAGATATGTGGCTAAGGACAGAAACTTGTAGAGTGAATCCTTGAAGCAAGCTGGTTTCCTAGCACAGACAAATAGGTGCCCTGTGGATTTAAGGGCAAGTTCCTGCCAACATATGTAAGGTGACCTGTGATCACAATGATAGTTGATGTCAACCTCTGGCTTCCACATGCATGCACAGAGGTGTAGCATACTCAGGTATGCAAAACATAAAAAATGATTATCTTTTAAAATGGAAGAAATATTGAGTAGGAAGCAGGGACATTCAGTTGGACTATAAATGTGATACTTACTTGCAGGTTTTTAATTAACCAGTAGAACTAGAGAATGTGGATAAGGCAGACAAGAGGCTGTGTCCTTCCATGAACAATTCACAGGCATAGTTAATACAGGATTTACATACATGTACTGAAAAAAATGGACCCATTTGGGACACTTTCTAGTAGAATATCCTTTCTTTACTGTCCCTGGCAGTATTTGGAAGAGTGCTGTCTAGTTTTACATGAACTATACAAAACATTGAGTCATTTGGTAAGAAGGAACCTTGATAGATAAAATAGCTCGTGTTTAAGTCTGCGGGGCATTTCCTTCATTGATGACTGAAATGGAAAGATCCATCTTACTTTGGAGTGTGCCTGCCCCACCCTGGACTGGTGGTCTTCTGTGCTATAGGAAGAAGTTAAGAAAGCCACAAGAAAAGCCAGTAGGTGATGATCTTCCATGATTGTTTCTGTTTCTGCCCCCAGGCTGCTGCTTTGAGTTCCAGTCCTGACTTCTCTAAGTGATACAGTATGATCTGCACCTTGTTAGCTGAAATAAACCCGCCTTTCCCCAAGTTGCTTTGGTCATAAAGTTTTATCACAGAAATAGAAACTCAAAGTTATGGGCTTTGTCCTAAGATGAGGAATAGTACCAGCATATAAAATGTTGGGAATTTTGGTGAGACCATCTAGCTCCAAGTGCTGTGCATTGTCCTTTTAAACCAAGGCTCACTGCCAACATCTTATAATGAAGTGGCTTGTGGTGATTGATACCACTCTCTGAGACTGGCAGACAAGCAATAAATATAGGACCACGTCAAAGACTAGAAATTACAATTTGATAATCACAATTTTTCTTTGATCAAATTTTTCTCCACCTCCCCGAGAAGTTGTTTTCTGTCAATGGGTGGCCTATCTTTGTTCGAATCTTGAAAGAGGGAAGTAGAGTTATATATGTGCCCGTGAAGAGGTGTCAGATAGAGATTTGCCTCACCAGTCTCTAGCTGTAATAATGTCACATGTACACTTGGTTTCCTTGTTGGTTTATGAAGAAGTAAATGGCTCACATTGTGGTTGCTCTAACATTAAGCCAGTTTGTATGCATGGGAGTTACAGAGTTTGGTCTCCAGTAAATGACAGTGTTTCTTTCTATTCATAAATTTAAGTTACATGCAGTCTGCCATGTTGAATACTTAAAAGAAACAGTCCTCTTTATGTTTCTTAGACTAGAGCCTTTCTCTGTATGGAACACACAGAAGCCTGTATCTCCATTATATTTTCTGTCATTTTAATTGTGTGTGTGTGTGTGTGTGTGTGTGACAAAGAAACAAAGAAGTGTTTTGTTTAGGGGAAATAACTTCCTGTTTCTCTCATTTTTGACTTTTAGTAGTGGAAGCAAAGGGATGGAGACAAACTGCAGAGCAGCCAGGCGTGGCTGGAGAGGAATGTGGAAAGGAAGGAAAGAGTCATTCTGACGTGATTGTGAAGGGCTTTTGTTCATCCAAATTCCCTCAGATGCATTCATAAAAACCTTAGACAAGCCTAGACTGTCCGTTGTGTGTTTTATTTTTGTCTCTAGATATCATTAGTGTGCTGAGTTGTGAGATTATTAGGCTATAATTCCCTGAGGTGCATTTCTGTCTCTCGGTGGGTATGGATGTGCAGTCCCTTGCAAAGCCACGATTTGAGAGTCATGCTGCTCTGGGAAAGCCACAGCGGCAGCACAAGCCTAGATGTTATCAGCATCTGAGGTAAATATGTCCTCTGCTCTAGAATCCCTAGTGCTGTGGCCTTTGGGAATCAAAACCTGAAGATCAGAGACAAATTCTGTCTCTACCTTCAGTTATCAGCTTGACTTTGGATAAGGACTGCCCACCCCAGGGCTTTACATTTTCATCTGATAAATGGGAACATTCGCACATAAAGAAGATCCACTGACTCACAACGATCAGCAGATTGACCTCCAGGTACTGGTGCATCATTTGCTGTTAGTTTTCCTCAACTGTCAGGCTGCTTTTCAGCTAAAGAAACAGACCAAGACTCACTGGTCATCATCAACTCCCCAAACCCCATGAATCATGGTCAGGTCACTGTTGGGAGCAGCAATAAGTTGTCCAGAGTTTGAGTTTTCGTTCATAACTCTAATGGCATGTGTACAGTCACACATTTTACTCTACATATTAATGAAAAATCCAGTTGAGTCTAACGTAGGGAACTTCAATTTAACATTAAAGCCAAATGGCTTACTTTCCTCTTTGTTTTATGTGAGAGAGTGCTGGTCTGCATACAAGAACAAATATGGATAACACCCCAGAAACAACTCAGAGACTGTGTGAAGTTCAAGGAAAAAAAAAAAGAAAAGAAAAGAAAAGAAAAAATCACTATGTTTACTCCGTACACACCAAGAAAACTTTGACTAATCAGGTTACATCCTGTCTTACATGTACTTTATGTTCATTGTAACTAGTAAGATCTTAATTCACACTATCAAACCTTTAAATAAAAAAAGCCAAGCAATCACAAAAATGTATTTGTATACTTTTATGCAAAAATGCTTAAAATTTGTACATTTATCTTTGCTTTTTAAAAAGAAAGTTCTTCAATAAAAATAAATAAATAAATAAATAAACAAATAAAGAAATATAAATGAATAATAAAAAAAGAAGAAATATGGGCTCTTTCATTTGAAAAAAACAAGGGAAGTTTAAAACATTGCGATAGTCAATTGTAGCTCTGCACTAACTCCAGATGTATACCTTTGTGTTGCTGTCTGTTGGCAAAGTACAGTTAGACATCTTCCCCTACACCCTTTTGATAAAGCTGATGTGGATGATGAACACACTTGTGATGGCTGGTTTTGGGTGTCATCTTGACACAAGCTAGAGTCTTCAGAGGGAAAGAAGTCTCAAGAAAAGGCCTCCATGAGATCCAGCTGTAAGCAATTTTCTAGGTTAGTGCTCAAAGAGAGAGGGCCCAGCCCATTGTGCGTGGTGCCATCCCTGGACTGGTGGTTGTCTGTAAGAAAGCAAGCTAAGCAAGTCATGTAAATAAGCCAGTAAACAAAATGGCCTCTGTATTAGATCCTGCCTCTAGGTTCCACCCCTGTCTGGTTTCTTGTTCTGACTTTTTCCAGTGATGAACTATGATCTAGAAGTGCAAGCCAGATAAACCCTTTCCATCCCAATTTGCATTTTGGTCATGGTCTTTTCATTTAGGCAGTAGAAACTCTAAGACAACCATGGACTTTGACTTTGTCCTGGAACATCAGTCTTTATTCTCAGTGAAAACTTTTCATGCTTTGGAGAGCAAAGACTGTTTGTTAGTCCTTGCGGTCAGTCACTTCCATTGTTCATACCCAAGAGAAGAAAGGATGTTTTCTTTCTAAACAAAGAGTGCTTAAGAGCTAGAACACAAAGTTTCAGGAGGTAGACTTGGATTTAAGAAAAGTCCTTGCTTTATATCAGAGTATATTTCTAAAACATAAGGAAGAATAAATATATCTCATAGGATGTGTCACCAAAACCACACATTAGACCCTGAAGGCTTCATCTGTGGGCAAGGGAAATTTGAAGTTGTGCTCCAGATGAATGTATCAGGACTGTGCACTGGCAGAGGACTGAAGATTAAGTTAGGTTACCTGATATGTACTACATATCCTTCTGTGGCTTTTCAGTTCATCAGTTATTGTGCCATATCATCCACAGAGTACCAAATCTTTACAAGGAGAGGAGCCACAGTGTTCGAACTCACCGTATAGCCATAGTAGCTAGGATCCTACCTGACATTTCAGCTGATGCTCAGAATAGATATTCCTGAGTAATATTCAATTCATGGAGCTCATTCACATACTATCAATGTATCCTTCTGCTATGTACTTAGGTAGAGACCAGAATGTGGTGAAATTGCTAGAGGAGGGCCAGCCCTAAGGATGCTGTGATATGAAAGCATGATTCAGGAATTATGTTACATCACTCTCGGGCTCTCAGTGACTGAGAAGGATTTCCTACACTCAGCCTCATGTTCTTGTCACTACCTTGCTTCAGTTTATATCAGCCCTGACTCTTACATGACCACCTAAGACCTGAGCTCAGCTTTACAGTTGATAAATGACCTCTTCTTTCTCCTCTTCATTGAGGTTCTAGGCAGTTGCTTTGCCCAAAGGAAAAGAAACCTTGAGCACATTTATGGTTCCTGAAGGATTGAAGAGTAGTCATCCACCATGTCTGTCAGCTGTTTCCTCTGGTTAAATTCAAGCATCTGAAGCAGTACCCACTCCTCAACCACAACATAACTGGAACTTGCAAACAAATGACATCATCATTATAGTATGTCTGGGGATATCTGGGGTTACCATGGACTCTTTGAAAGTGCATGTTTTCTCTAACATGTAGACTCCAGATCTGAGGGACTATTCAGGTAGAAAAACTTGACTATCAGGATGGTGTATTGGAGATAAAAAATGTTACTAATGGGTGGATGTAATCAAACTATGTTGTGATCATGTATTAAAATGTTATAATGAAGCTGGGTTTGGTGACTGTATTCCCAGCACAGAGAAAGCTGTGGCAGAAAGACTAACTAATTCTCAGCTATCCTGGGCTTCATAGACAACTCTGTCTCTATAAACCAACATCATCTACAAAAAAAAAAATCAAACAATTAAACATCCCCCACAAATAACTGATGGATTGACAAATGAATTGAGTGGACACTTCTCAAATTAAGAACACAGAGTGCTGAACAGCTTCATTAGCATGGGTAAAGGCTTTAGGTACACAATGATGGTAATTGACTTCCATTCTCAGAATCCACTTAAAGGTAGAAGGAGAGAGTCAACCTCACAAAGTCCTCTTGCTTCCATGTGGGTGCTCTGGCATGCATGAATATATTATAAGTAAAGAGGAAGAATAAGACTGCCAAGAAATTCATGAAAATCTTCAATATCCTTATTTATCTGGAGATCTGACTTAAAACTACACTGAACCAGGTGCACTAGCTTGTTCCTGCAATCTCAGTATTTGGAAAGCTCAGGGGACTATTGCTGTGAGTTCAAGACTTCAGCTGCAGTGTGAGACCCTGTCTGAAACAAAGAAATACATAAAGATAAAACTAAGACTCTTTTACTCTGAGACTCTACCACACATTAATCAAAATATCTGTCATCAAGAAAGCAAACAACAAATGCAGTAGGAAGGAAAAGCACACATACATCGCTAGTGTGAATGTTAGTGCATCTCTGTGGAAATCAGACTGGGGGCCCCTGGAAGCAAACCAAGAGCAGAGTTACCATGTGTTCCAGCTATACCCCTCCTGGATGTGTAACTGAAGGGATATACCACAGAAATCTTTGAAAATTTATATTTATGTCAGGACTAGTTGCAAAAGCCAAGATCCAGAACCAACTTTTCATCCAATTAACAGAAAAATCAATGAAGAAAATTTGCTCTATAATCTATTTATCTATTTATCTATCTATCTGTCTGTCTGTCTGTCTGTCTATGTATCTATGAATCTATCTATCTATCTATCTATCTATCTATCTATCTATCTATCTATCTATCATCTATGTATCATCTATGTATCTATCTATCTAGACATATACACACGGATATATACTAAACAAAGCAGATACATGCATTTATAAATGTTTTATAAATGTTTAATGTGAGTTTTGTTCAGTAAAAAAGGGTAAAATTATGATATTTTCAGAAAAAAAAATGGGTGAAAGTGGAGATCATTTTGTTCAAAGAAACCAGAAAATTGCACAGAAATACAAATATTTTACTTTCTCTCATATTTTGTATATTGAACACAGATTTTAAATATGCAGATATATAAAACTTGGAAGTCGAGGTTGGTTATGTGAGGGAGAAATAAAACGGAAAAGGGGGTATTGGGAAAGATATAATATCACACCTTTTCTGCATGTTTAGTACATATTTTAGCACTCGCACACATACAGACAGACACACACACAGTTTATATGAATGGATGAAAGGAATAAGTGGGAGAGAAGTGGGAGCAAGAATCAGGGGGGAATGAGGAAGTTCTTAGCTACTTTCCTGTTGCTGTGATACAATACCCTGGCTAGAACAATAAAAAGGAGAAGGGTTGTCTTACCTTAAAGATCAAGGATACTTCTATCAGGATGCGAAAGTTATGGCAGTAGGAGCTTGAAGAAGATGGCCATACTGAATCTACAGTGAGGGAACTCAAAAGAAATGTTTGCATGTGTTCATCTCTCTCTCTCTCTCTCCTGGCCCCCTCTCATTTTTAAATGTAATCTAGAATCTTAACCTAAGAAATGGTGCCATCCATAGTAGATGGATCCTTCGACCTCGTTTAACCCAATCATAGGTTAAATAGGCATGGCTAGAGGGTCTCTAGTGGTTCATCCTAGATCTCCTTTAAGTTGAAAATCGAGATATATCATCACAGGATATTAGTGAGAGCATCAAGCATAAGTATATTAATATACATATGTGATAATACTATAATGAAAGCAGGTAATTTGTCCACTAAATAAAAAAATAACAAAAATCATGATAAAATTCATTATCTTGTACAGTTAATAGGTACTACTTATTTTAAAAAGAATCTGGGTTATTATTGGGTATTATTTTTGCATATTTAACTATGTTTTTATACTTTCCTATGTGGCTTCTTAATTTCCAGATACCTAATGTTGGTGACACACACACATACATACACACACACACACACACACACACACACACACACACACATTGGTGTTCTCTGTGGCTTTTCTTTCATTTCCCAAATAGAGTTCAGCACCAAAAGTGCAGAATATACCACATTCCCAAATCTGAGTTCTGTGATTGCAGATCAGGGTTTCTTCAAGCAACATCGTCATCATGGGTCTGAGTAACAGCACAGTGTAGCTTCTAGAGTGCAGTGCTTTTGATTACTCAACTGACTGTCCTAGAAACTAGTTAACATTGTAAACATTGCGTGTGTGTGTGTGTGTGTGTGTGTTATTTTTTCCCTAAGCTCTCTCTCCATGGTTCTACTATCTGTAGAAATCCATCGGAACTGTGGGCAGGGAATAAAAGGTTACTGACTGCCACTGTCCTGGCTCATACAGGGTGTGTGTAGAAATACAGTTGCTTACATGAAGTTAAGAATCTAAAATGAATTTTTTTTAAATCTGTGAAGCAGCTGTTTTTTTGGTTAGACCAGACCCATCCTAACTGCATAACCTTGGTATAGTTATTCAAATCCACACCTCCGTTTCTAAACAGTGGGACCGTACAAGGGTAAATTTCATGGGGTGGTGCTGAGAAATAAGTGTGATGATCAAGATAATAAGTACGAAGTGCTCGACACAGGTCTGGTGCAAACCATCATGAGTCTTGCTATCTTCTCACTATTGCTGCCATTGTGAGCTCTCCACCAGAGAGACCAAAGTCTATTTGTTTTTGTCAAAGGAATTCTATATGTGTTTGTTAAATCAACTAACTGTAATGAGTTGAGATAAATGAGCAACTAAACAAGCAAAACACACACACACACACACACACTCACACACACACACATACACACATACACACACACACAAAGAATATAAGTAAAAGACCATGCCTTCATGTAGCAACCAAAATTTTCTATGGGCCAGTGGAGAAATTACAGTCTTTAGTGTGGTGAGTTATTATACTCTCTGAATAAACATAAGCCTTTCAAGTGACCTAATGATTAATGACTTATGCAAAGAAATTTTAATACCATTAATAAAATATTAAGCAGAGTGCTTCCCCCACATTCTGACAGTTTCAGGCTTTCACCTGTTCTCTTGGGGACAACAGGTTTCCAGGAACTTGCTGAGTCTGGATAATAGATCATTCCCAGATGGCATTCCCCTGTGTTCTCCGTGTCATCCTCACAAACATGAAGAGTGGATACAAGACTATCTTTAGAAAAGGGGGAGAGGTTTATGCCACCCCCCCCAAAAGCATCAACAACAAAATCCCCAGGCTGCTGAGAGCTGGATTTTCCTTTTCATGTACCAATCAGATGTCTACTTCCCGTTTCCAGCCATACTGAGAATTTACTGCATTAGAAAAGACACTGGGATCATTTTTGTCTAAGTGAAGTAGTGACATTAGGAGGTTCACAGGATCATAAGAGTTGACTTATGAGATCCCAGGACCAGAGATTACTGTCTATCCATGTCTGTGCTCACAAGTGACAGATCTGGAAGTGAAATTCTGGTCTATGTTCATTGCTAAGTTTAGCTTTAACTTTTGTTTACCTATGTGTTGTTTCTGGGCTCTTACAGCCTAAGATCTGACACGGATACTAGTCATGATTGGAGGGATGAAAAGTATTCAGACAGTGAGACTTATCCATTAACTCAATAGTCTTTGAATGCCAAGGTCAAATTTTAAACAAGGATTTTAGGGCAGCCTGATAACAACGCCCAAATAACTTTTTGCCAATTTTGTCTCCAAAATGTTTCAGCTATGATTCTACCTGAGGTAAGATGGTTTTTTCTTTAAATGCTTGGTTTCAGTTCCCATTTGTCATTTTGAAGAAAATCATTTAGCTATTGTAACATCGAATTCCCATTGTTGAGAAACCACTAATCTTTGCTTTCCCAAGAACCATTTTTGTTCTGTGTACTTATGTATACAGGCATGTTTAATAGATATTGTTATATACATGCATGTGTACAGGCTGGAGGTCAACATCTAACACCTTCCTCTATCATGTTACCTAACATTTTGAGACCAGATTCTCAATTAACCTGGAGTTTATCAGTTTATCTGAATTGGCTGGCTAGGGATTTTCAGGGATTTGCATTTGCTAGCCACCTCCCTCATTTCAAAGAGTTATAGACCTTTGCTGCTGTGCTCTGACCTTTTCAGGTAAGCAACTGACTTCCAGGTACTGGGGAGATGAGCTCAGATTCTCACGCTTATGCAGCAGGTACATTACAAACTGAGACATCTCACTAAACCCTAGCCATCTGCTTGGCCTCAGTGACTGCTAAGGGCAATGTGCAGGTTCTGCTATATGTTTCTTCCACAGCTTCCAACTTTGTGAGCCTCTGTAATTGTTTTGAGGCATAGACAAAAGAATATTTTGTCTTTACCAGTGATGATCCCTATGATGGTATTGTATGCTTGACCTATGCATCACTGCCTGTTAAGTCAGCAAAACATGTGGGGTTTCAGATTTGGAACAAGATTGCCCTTAAATTCAAAATGCCTCTATTTCCCACGATAATGTAGAATATGATTAATCTTTAGACCTATTAGTATTTGACAGTTTTGTATGCATGTGTGCTAAACAACTTCACGTCTTCAACTCTTGAATGCTGGTATTCTAGGTGTGGGCTGCCACATCCCATGGCTGAAGGCAAACACTTTTGAATAGCAATGAACATCACACAAACATGCTCAGCCTCTTTCCTTCCTCTCCTGTTCCAATACAGAGCTCAAAATTATCCTGTAAGGAAAGGAGACCAAGTCATCTTTTGTACATTGTAAAGCTCTCCCTGGATTCATGCCACAGACACACTCCTATAACCTGTGGCCATTTTTAGCGCCTACCAGACAACACTGATTTTTAAAAATGATTGTGGGAAAAGGAGAGAACCTTTATATTTTTGTTTGTTTGCATTTAGAGACAGAAAAAGAACAGACTCCTTTCAGTCTTTTGGAGTACAGAATTCTGCATTCTCTGTCCTGATACCAGAGTCCCTTGAGAGGTTTGTCTGAAAAAGTATTTTGAATGTGGTTGATGCATATGGATAGATGGTCCAAATGGCAACTTCAGTGACTCAGGGACCAGGAGTTGAGAAACCTCTATTGTTTTGAGCTCAGTGTTAGCATTATGACATTCTCAAAATAAAGAAAAGGAACACCAACAACAACAAACAAAATTAGAAACTGTAGATTCAGAGAACACTAATTTTGAATGGATGCTAAATGGCTATGGTCTTATCATACCCATAATTCTAAGGTGAGAGGTGTTTGAAAAACCACCCCTTATCCTATTGGGAGTCAAGGTTGATGTCTCCAAAGTAGGACTTCTTCACTGGTGCACAAGACTTTGGTTTTTAGTTTGCTATTCATTGTGAGCTCAGAAGAAAGGATGTTAAAAGAGAATGTTTGGTCTTTCAGACATGACCTGGTCAAAGGAAATGGAATTGGAGAAAAATATAATTGGAGAGAGAACTAGCCTTTTGACTTGAAGGCCACCTGCTCCAGCTTCCAACTGCCAGGAAGCAAAGAGCATCTCAGACACAGCTGCAAAGAAGAGGAAAGTCTATGTCTAAAGATGTCAGCTGCCTGTTCTAAATGACCCCTAGAGAGAGTCATCATCGGATGACCCAGACATGGAAACCATGGGACTCACCTCTGTGCACAGAGCATTTCCAAGGTGAAGGGAGAATGAATGAGGCACTGTCGGAGCTGGTCATATCTGACAGGGTTAGCAGAGTACTCTTGTTCAGGTCATGCTGGACAAAGGCTGGCTTGGGACCAGAATAGAGATGGCGAAGCAGAATCAGAGACAGGAGACTGACCACACTGCCTGAAGCAGCCAATTACCTCCCTAATAGACATCCTTTCTGAAATCCCAAGAGTCTCGAAGGTGAAGAACATGCCCTTGGCTGTGACCTTTATAGTTATCAGCAGTACTGGAGATGTTTATTGCTTCCCTCCCCTCTACCTGATGCACATTTTACTTATGTCCTGATGGTATGTCTTGTGGCATATGACTTGTCTGGAGAAGAGACCAGTGCTCTGCTCAGTCAGGAAGGAAGTGTAGACAAATTCAGGTTCTAAAGTGGCACTTTGAGAAAGGGCACGGGCATCAGGTTAGCTCAATAAGGAAAGCAACCACGGTGCCTTTGCCTAAGACCTATCTTTCAATTGATGCGGAAGGCACAACCCAGAGAAAACTGATGTCCCACTTATCAGAATTTCTTTCTTTGTGACCCCTGGTCTGGTTTGATCCACAGGGATCTCTAATCCTTAGAGAATTTCAAAACACATGCCACCTCTCTCCCACCTGCAAAGCGATTTCTTCCTGAGTTTTTAAACTGGACTATCCCCCAAATTAATTAGGAATCATCTCATTAGTATTGAAATGAGGTCCCTGACCATGTGACATAGGAGATGACTGGCAGAACAGTAGGGTGGGTAAAGGTGAGGGCTTTGTTCATCCCTTCTCAGCAATGCTCTGTGATATGTGTGGCAAGCTGGCAGTGTAGAACACATGGCTCAAGTCAGCCAAATGAGAAGGAACAACAAAACCCCCGTCTACTATAGGTTTTGTTCATAAACCCAAGTTGTGAGAACCCCAGCTTTATCAGTACCCCAGGCCAGCCCTCTTGGAGAAAGAATATTCATCCCACAAATGTTTCTTCCAACTATCCTAGGCAAGCCTACTCCCACAGGGATCTCAGAGTTGTGATATTCCTAAAATAGTCAGGTGGCAGAGAAACAAGAACAGCTGCTGGGCAAGTTTGCTTCAGGAGGAGGCATATCTAGTGCTGGTGTGTTGTGTGCTAGCAGCATCATGCTCACAGTTGAAGCAAGAGAGAAATGGCCCTATTTTTGTGGGCCTTAAGTACATGTAGGGGGATGGGCACGAGTAATTGCCTGCACTTGATATCTGTGCTTCAGAAGAGTGTGAACAATGAGAGGGTGTGTAGGCACAAAGCTAAGTGGTGGCATCTAAAAGCTCCAGGTGAAGGAGGCGGTGGGTGGACAAAGGAATTGTCCCAAGTTTGGAGCATGAGCAGAAGGTACCGAGACAGAAGCAGCCAAGCAGGCAGACACTAGGGAGGTCACTGCCACAGGAGCCGCCACTCCATCACAAGACAGAAGAGTTGGTGGGGTCTGTCAATTGCCTCTTCTCTCCTGCTATTGTTCACCTGCTTCTGTTCCTCCCTTTTCATCTTTATGTGTGTTGCCTCCCCTGGGATTCTGTAAAAAGCGTGTTTTCTTTTGTTTTGTTTCTTTCTCTATTGCATAACTATTCCTGCCTTGTAGCAGGGGCTCCTTAAACGGCAGGATGACTTCTGAGCAGTGCTATGTGTCTGGGGTGGAAAGGATGTCTTGGTGCCAGTTGGCTGACCGCACGGCTGACCCTGATCAAGATTCACATCTTGCTTCATACTTAGGCAGTTTCCCTCTGGAGTCTGAGAGATGCCAGTTTGAGTCCTAACCCTGTAGCTTTGGCCAGGTAACTTAACCTCTGAATGTCTGTGTCTCAATAGTGAGGAAATATAAATATGATGTACCTTTACTTGCTTAGAGTACTCTCCACAGCTCCATCCTTCTCTCAGCCTGCTGGAGAATGTGGGGAACATGCGCACACACAGCTTCCTTTCCTGGAAGTCCATTTCAGGAATGATTGCAGGGAGATCATTGCTTCTGTTTATTGCATGGCGGTCCCCGAAGATTGGATCTGCTGCTAGGGAAGCTGTGGAGAAATGGACCCGACACAGCCAGTGGGACTGCACAGGCTGGTCACCTTGTCATCCAGGTTTCCCAGGGCAGCTGTGTGTGTGTGTGTGTGTGAAGATTGGATCAATCTGAAGGTTAAAAATTTCACCTTTAAAATGTGTAATAAAAAAATCAAAAAAAAAAAAAAAAAAAAAAACACAGGCTTTTCCGCGAGTATTTAAATTAAGGAAACTGAAAATATTGACCTCTGTGTGCAGTTGATTTAGGAATTTTTTCTTAAATCCCCAAAAGATACTTTATCTGGAGAAAGGGCATTCATGAACCAGATTTACTGATAATTCTTAATGCACAAAGCTCTGGTCCCACAGTTTTAACTGTGAGAACTGATTTAAAAAACAGTCCTTGAAAATGGCTCTCTTTCCCCCATCTCTCTCATCTTTCCCCCCATTCCTTTAAGAATAAAAAAAAAATGTGTGTGAGAGAGGGTGGCATTCTCATTGTCTCTAGGCTTGGGGTCCGTGGTCCATCTTCCCTTAGAGTGTAAGGTTTCAACACCATACCCTGCCACTGCCTTGTGTGTTCATAGTGGAAATGGCACATTATCAGTTGAAAATGTGAGACTTGTCAAGCCCCCTCCCCGCCCCAGCTCTGCCATGCTTGTCAGAGTGCAGGCGAGGGAGAGAGCAGAGATGCCCAGGGATGCACCTGGTCCCGCTCATTCCAGAAGAGTGATAGATAATCACATCTCCCGGCTGGAAGTAGCAGGAAGCCTGACGGACAGGAATTGAGGCACCGAATGGAAAAGCCACTCTTTCATTCACTCCAAGTTCATATTGAAGGAAATGTTATTTGATTTGGAGGCTTCCCCCCCCCCACACTCTGCTTCTTCCATCTGTGAGACAGACAGAATAGCTGAATTAATTATTTCTCTTCACAGTCATATTTTCTAGGCTCCATGTGAATGTGTAAGTCCTCATTTAAATGCTTTACTAATGTTTCACAACTGCGTATTTCTCAAGTGTATTAGGAATTTCAAAGCTCTTCAAAAGCAAAAGGAAGACTGGGTGATTTCTTTCTTATAGCATCTCTTGTCACATCTAACATGGGCCTAAAGGAAGAGCTAAACAACAATAAAGTAATTCTAATGCTGCCTTTGGTATTTGCGCATGTCCCATAGCTCTCAGCAGCATTTGCACTGCGCTTGGCCAAGAGGCAGCTGCAGTGATGTAACAGCCATAACAGGAATAATAAGAATCTGAGAACTGGACAAATATAAAGAAGGTTTGTAAGAGTCTTAGGAAGGTATAACTGTCATTGTCCTTGAATTTGCCAGTGAAGACCTACAGAATAACTGAGGTCAAGCTCTTGAACTCTGAGGAAATCTTGTTCGACCCAAAGCATTTCTGACCCCATGACCCAATTTAGTATATGGCCCAGATGATGGAAATGATGCCATTAATACGCCAGCCATGTCACAGATGGATGAAGATGGATGGGATTCTTGTCAAGTCTTAAGAGTTGTTCGGTTTACACTGCCATTACCATAGGCAAATAGTAAGTGGTATCTACTCACCGAAACCAGTCCTTCTAGATTCCTTCTTAATATCTACTAGATGCTCTCTGAGTACAACAGAAATGAATTATATATTATAGATTTATGGACAGAGACAGTATATTGTGTGTGTGTGTGTGTGTGTGTGTGTGTGTGTGTGTGTGTGTGTGTGTGTGTGTGAGTATGTGTGTATGTATGTGTGTGTATGTGTGTCTTTGTATGTGTGTGTGTGTGTGAGTGTGTGTGTGAGTGTGAGTGTGTGTGTGTGTGTGTGTGTGTGATTGTGTGTGTGTGTGTGTATGTGTGTGTGTGCGCGCGCACGCGTTGGGTATGGGGTGTTTTGAGAAGTGGACTGAAATATCATGAGATATGGAGGTGAAGTATTCTCTCCACTCCTACTATCTCACCTGTCACTTACAATTCTGACAAAATTATTTAAGTATGAGCTTCAAAAGCTCATATGGAGGCTCTGTTGTCTCTAAAGCCACCCAGGTGTTTCCTGAAACAGAAGGCACTTACTATGAGTTCTTTCTTTCCCTTGGGCTGGTGACCCTAATTGATGGATTCCCTTCCAGCACCAGCCGCCAAGTCCACAGAAGAGAAACTGTGCTGCATTGAGGATCTATTTACAGTGGTAAATGCAGTGGTTATCCACCAAGAAACTAAACAAAAGCTAAAGGAAAAAAAAATAGCACAAAACATTATGTCCACAGCAAGGCTTCTGCCTCCTGCTGTACAAAAGGCCTGGGATTTGATACATATGTATGCACTCTTACAGAAGACAGAGAGGGTTAGCACCCTATAGCCTTCCCTACTTCTCCTTTAAACAAAGCTAGATTTAGTTCCAAAGTTACTTGTCTACACTTTCTATTAGATGCACACAGATGATTTGACTTGAAGTTCTATTCTCTAAAAATAGACAAATAATTTTTAATGCACTTGATGTGATACCCTGCCCCCTGAAGAGCTGTGTGCAATTTTGCATTTATTGTGCCATTTCTACTGAAAAAAAATTCTTTAAGATGGGAATGTGATGCTGATCATTTCCATTTTAGGAACTAATGAGTGGATGCAGGCAGTTAGCTCCCAATGAGTTAAAATAGAGTCAGCATCTTCTAGATTATACTGGTGGCCAGAAAACAGACCTAATGGAAGATATTCACCCTCTACCTCAGAGGAGAAAGGGCCAATATACCCTAATTCATTAAAATAAGAGGTAAAGCATTCGCAAAGCTAACTTGAATGGAGAAAATTTAATCTCTTCATACATTCCAAAAGCTACCCAAAGCATTTGTCTTGGTATTGATGGGGTATTCAGGTAGGCCAGCACAGGGCTAAGGGGCTGTTGAAAGGTCTCAATGAATGTTAAGAGGGTCATTGAGAAAGATCTTGAGAGTAGGGAGTTTATTAGAATTACTAATCCTATACACAGACAGACAGACAGATAGACAGACAGACAGACAATGGCATGGCTGGGGAGTTCACTTCCCAGTCTCAGAGATAGACAGAGTGGCAGGGCTACTCTGACCAGAGAAAATCAGGGTGACCCACCTGGCAGAAGTGGGAGTCTCTTGCACTATTATGAGGATGAGAACAGTTTCACAGCAATACCATTCTGTACCCAGGCTCTCTGATTCTCAGGTTGGTGGGCAGGGAAGAGAGTTGGGTGCAGGGCATGTGACCACCCGTAACCCCTTAGATAGAGATTCACTTCCCTGGGTGATACCTGGAACTCTGTTGGCTAGGAACTCACTGGTGATGTCTTGCCTGCTGGGAAAGAGCTGCTGCTGCTGTGGCCCAAGCTGCAGTTGTATTCTAACCTTACATCCTTACAACTATGGGGGGCAAGGGAGTATTTTACTGTCAGCTTCTTAGCAGGAGCCAAGAGAGTCTAATGGCAGACACTTATGCCTCTGACTTACAGAGAACTGGAGCAATAGTCTTCCAAATCAGTTGAAATTTCCCCAGGAATCTTCTATTGATAGGAGGAAAAAGTTGAAACCTTTACCAGGCAGAGGAGTTTATATCTTGAAAAAAAAATTCTCACTGTTCTGGTGGCTTGACAATATACATTGTTGGATAAATTATAATAATAATTGGCAAGAGACTAGACCTTGACCAGGATTTTTCAGCTGGGCATATCTTTGACTTGTAGATAGATGGATGGACAGACAGACAGACATGCATATATTTGTTATCTGTGTGTGCTCATGTGCATGTAAGTGCAGAATATGTCATATTCTGTGTATGGAGATAGATGATAGCTATGCATATCAATACTTGTTTTCTGTATTTTCTCAAAGTCTACTATTTGCTACTGTGTATGCAAAGCCAAGTAGCTCAGAACCTTTTGGGATTCTGTCTCTACTGCTCATCTCCTTATAGGAGCATTAAAATTACAGATGTGTGCAACTGCATCAAACTTTTATGCAAGTTCTGGGGATCTGAACTCTTGCATGGCGAGAGCATCATCCACTGACCCATCTCTCCAGCCCTCTTGCTATCTATTTAAGCCTAATTTCACTTTGGGACATTGAAGATGGAATGGGGATCGCTCGACATCTGTTTTCTTTTCTCCAATGTGGCCACATTGAATGAACCTCCTCTCTCTGCTTTTGGTTGTAACTTGTCCTTTGAATTTGTGCACCAGGTAGGGGAAGGTTGGTGAGCCTAGCTTCGTAGGCTGGGATGGCCCAGTATCTGACCCTGACAACACTGATAACAGAATTATGGTGCCATTCTCAGGGTTGAGAAATGTTCTTTTGGGGTTTGACTTCTGAGATTATTTGGGTGTCAACCTTCTACTGCCCATACAATGACAGTGATGATGCTTCTTTGAGAGCTGGAATCCATAACAAATGACTATGTTACATAAGTTGGTTTTTGTAGAGTTAGATTTTTTTTTTTTGCTTCTCTCCCCTGATTGTTAGTGTCCAGGTCATTGCATACTCAGTGATGCCTTCTAACAAACAATAAGACTTTAGGTGACACTGGCTTCCATTGCATGCTCTAGTCCCTCTGTCTGTGCCTTTGGCTAGTCCCTTCCTCCCCTTGCAGTATATTTTTAGCATCCCACTTTCTATACAAAGCTTCTCTGAGACTTCTTAACTCACCCAAGGCCACATAGCAGAAAGTGCCTGAGTGAAGTTCTGGATACTCAGCACCAAGTTTTCTCATTAAGTTGTCTGGGAGTAAAACTAAAACTTCCACGAACTGGCTGAAGATACCAAAACATGTTTCCCAAGAGTTCTTTGGCCAGAATTCTGCATGATGTTGTGGTTAACTCCCTAGATTCATATCCCTAATCAGTCACTCTCGTGTGTTACATGGCTCAGCTCAATCACAGCTCTGTGCCTCAGTTTCCTGCTCTCCAAAAAGGGACTAAGTATGTTGCCTATATGGCATTCCCAGGTAGGTGAAATGACCTCCTAGGTATAAGGCACTGGAGACAGTGCAAGTGGCACCATGCCAGCCTTTGATGAAGAAGAGCAAACCATCACAGAGAATCAAGTCTCAGGGGGTCTGAGTTCCTTGCTGTGCTTTGGAATTAAGAAAAGCATATTACAAAAGGTTGGGCTGTTGCAGAGGCCAAACCCAAAGTGGTTGCTTCAATGACTGTCAATCTTCATTCTCCAGTCTTCTCACTTGAACACCTTTTATTGGCTCTAAATTTGTCTTAGGATAATGAAGCAGCTGTTCCATTCATGCCCCTCCCCATTCACTTAGATTTTTCTTCCCTCAAAGTCACCACCTCTCCTAGGATATCACTGACTGTGATAGCTCAGACACATGCAGGGCTTGGAGCAGCCTGTCTTGGGTGGGGAAGTTAACATACTCTCTGGCCAGACTCACATGGCAGAAGCCAACTAGATAAACAAACACACCAACTCACAAATGAGTAGAAACATGTTTATTAGAGTGGAAGAAAACAGCTTTTTGGCTCTTCGCACCACAGCTTTGGAACAGCAGCTGCAGCCTGGGACAACAGGCAGGAAGTATAGAAAAGGAAACATGTATTTCAAAGTGCTTAGTGAAGAGGACTGTGTGTGTAAGTGTGTGTGTGTGTGTGTGTGTGTGTGTGTGCTCATGTGTGTGTGTTTCAATCTCCTATTTTCTAGGAGTTGGGAGCCTGATCATTTACTTAATACCTTTGAGCCTTTGCTTCATTTTCTTAAGAAAGTGTATTTGTTTACTCTTCTCTTATATATTACATCCCAAAGGCAGTTTTCCTTCCTTCTCCTCCCAGTCCCCGTTGAAGAGAGGAGGATGAAGTCTTTGGTCAAGGGTATATGAGTATCTGTGCTCTCCTGCTAGAGCCTTCAAACAAGCTCTCATTTCTACAGTGACTCTTGCAATTTGTCTTTGATAGGCCTGTACTGACAGTTCCCAATATAACACCTTGATTTCTGATTTTTAAATGTTATAATTGAAACTAGTTTTAAATTTTTGAATGTTAGTCTTTTCCTTCAAGGGTGATATGCAGTCACTCATGATGATTGACCGTGGCTATTGGGTGTATTGTTTCAAGGAAATGTTGCCAGAGGTTGGGAGTGTTTTCCCAGGCCATCCAGGCAATGTAAGAAGCTCACTTGTGTATGTGTATGACATGGTTAACACTTTATTATAACAAAGATTTTGTGGAGGTTGACTCTGACCAGATATAGGCAAATGTCCTAAGAGGAATATGATGTTAAACTGTGAGCATACTCTCACCTTATAAAATCCCTGGTTTAGGATGAGTGTATCCAGATGTAGTGCAGTGGTAGATTTGAGGAAGAACTATAAACTGAGATCACAGATGATCTGTTTTAGCATGTGATGCCAGACACAGCCCACAAAAAGTGTTCAATTAATTCTGGTCCTCCTTACTTTTTGGAGAGGCCACAGTTATCTTCTGTCTCCTCAGGACAAAAGTAGCCACATTTCCAGAAAAAGAGGTGAGTGGAAGAAAACAAAAAACAGCAAGAAACCATTAAAAGAGAGTTTGAGTTATATATATATATATATATATATATATATATATATATATATATATATATATATATATATTCACTTTTGCAGTCAGTAGAAAAGTATAAAATCCCCTTCTCTTATAAAATTACAAACGGGGAATGTTTGTGTTTCTTCAGAAAGTACTCACACGTGAGCACACGCTTGTCCTTAACTTTGGAAACCAGAAAAAGTAGAGGCAATGTGTGTGAAAAGCCATGCGAATGAGCCCTGCCTAACTTACAGTTCTGGGGATCTACACACTGCCCTACCTTGTCCCCAACTGAGATGCTCAGCTTTTCTACACTGAAGGATACTTAGTGAGAGGCTTTGCTCGCAGCATGATTTTACTGCCGAAGCACCTAGCCATTAACACAGTCAGCTGAAGCATCATCTCATAGCATTGCTTCCGCCACTCAAATGTAAAATCTAACTGGGAGTAACAGGGAACCTTAAGTTTCCAGGACTGATAAACACTTGTGTGAAGGTAAGAATAAATGCAGGACCTAGGAGAGAGGAGAGAAGCAAAGGGGGAAAGGGAGAGGAGGAGTTAGAAGGGAAGGATAGAGTTAATAAATTTCACTATTTTTTCATTTGCCAAACCCTTGGTCTCATTACTTATACCTTACATATACCGAGAAGATCCTCTGCACTGGGTTCTTAGATCTTCCATAGCCTGAATGCTCTCTAGTACTGAGAAGATCCTCTGCATTCAGTTCCTAGATCTTCCATAGCCTGCATGCTCTCTAGTACACTAGAGGGAGGCTAGTGTGACAATGCCAAGTGTGTACATACTTGCTACATTGACAAGTGAGCTGTTATCCAGGCTACATTAAAGGGTGAGCTTTCATAATTCTACACAAATGGGTGAGTTGTCATACACTCTACACTAATGAATGGGTTATCACACATGCTACACTGATGAGTGAGCTGTTACCCAACCACAATCCTGCCAACCAGGTGTCCACTTGGTTCCAGGAACACCACCTGCCTTGTTAGTGCACCAATATTTGTAGGATTATTTGGATGTTTTGATACAATCTAGGCCCACAGAAAAAATGAAAGTGCTGACAGAAACTATGAAGCTTTTATAAACTTAATACAACTCCCTTCAAGATGGGCATCATTAGGATGCAAAAAATGGGCAAATGGGGAGTCTCTGGTACTTACCATGTTCCCGCTATCTGTGTCATCAACATCTCAAAACAAGAAAAAATGAATAAAAGAGAGAAAACAGACAATGAAATAAATTATGCAAGGTCCAAAATATATGGTGAATTGGAGTTGAATCAGGCATGGGTTTCTAGGAATTTAGCTATGAATCTCTTTTCTTTCTGCTCTTAGATGTGTTTTTAGCAATATTGTGTGGTGGAACAAGAGTCGCGTAGACAATTTCCTTGTTCTTCTTTGTCAGATAGGCTAAACTGTGTGTTTATACTCTCAAGGATTGTTTTAGTAACACCCTCTCAAATGGTGAGGTTTGAGGAGAATGTTCTTGGAAAAATACTAACTACTTCTTCAGTTTCTCCCAACACAAAGTCCCCACTACCTGCTCTGCCTTCTTCAGACCTGTCATCACTGCCTCTTCTCTCCTTATATGGCCTATGACTTCCTGTTCTTCTGGATATAATCTGGAGGAGACCCCGATACTGACCTTTTATGGGGTAATTAGGCATTTCTGAGAGATCCTGGATATTCCTTTGAACTTTAGCATGGCCCACCACTGTATCCCAGTTTTCTTTCACAGCTTTTGACTCAAGGTTCCTGGAACTTTGGACTTCCTTGTTTCACCTCACCTTTCTTTCCCAAATCTTGGAGTTCTTTGGTGAATCGCCTTATGAAGCTTTGTAGTGGTTTCTCATTACTAAGATCTCTAATGGTGCCCCCAATCTGCCAACTACCAGTGTTTGTTAAAGAGCTTCTATTCTTGATTATGAATATGCTATGCTTCCCTATCTTTGGAAATTAAAGTTACTTTTAATGTCGAATTCTATGTCTGGGTCCATTCACTGCCCTCTTCTCTCTGACTATTCTGTCTGCTGAGGTGCTGTTATGTGGCTTCTTCATTTGGTTTTCATGGAGTTGGTGCTGGTGAACTGCTGGATGAATCTTATTCAAATGCACCATTGTAATCCTGAATACTCACTCAGCTGCCTGTTGGTGGCTTTTCTGTGCACTCTGGTGAAGGAGGTAGCTCATAGGAGCTGGTGGTAGGGCATTTTCACCTGGGCCTCCTAACAGGAAAGGAAGAAACTTGGCCTGACAAGAATTAATTAATATTTTCTTCTTGAAAAATAGAACCATTGTACAGTCCACATATGTCTGAAACTCTCTGATCAGCCCATCTTGGCCTTGGTTTTCTACCTTAGTTTTCTACTAAGGTGTTTTCTATATTCTCTAAGGCTTTTTCTATCTTAGTTTCATATACAGGAATGTGCCACCATGTTGAGCTCTCTACAACCCAATCTCCTAAAGAGCTCTGTCCTTCATAATGGACTCACTCTATCTCCTGGCCTTCTGTAGGACATTGTATATCTTGCTGATATAAATATTTAGCCTGTCCAGATACCTTTAGTACAGCAAAATGCCCAATGCCAAGCACACACCCCCCCCCTGTTTCTCTAAACTTTGTTTCATCTTTTGTCACTTACAATGACTGGTACCTTGTGTTCTTCTATGGGACATTGTGGCAGGAGGTTCAGGCAAAGAATGAGTCCTACAGTCTTTCATCTAAATCAAAAGGCCATTGTTTTCTCTGCTTCTGAAACAGGAAGACCAAAAGAGCTTGGGATACCCAAGAGTCACAGATCACACCTAAATTACCTCCATGGTATCCTGTTGAATTTACTTCGTATTTTCAAAACTTGTGAACTTCACTTGAACGTGTCAGGGGTATACAAGGTATACCTGTTCCACAGTAATAAGATTAAGACAATATTATTCACAATTAGTCTGAAAATGGGAAATTGAGTAATAATAAGAGTGATATAGTTGTACTGGTGGTAACCGTAGTAGGAAACTCTTTAGGGGCCCTCCTAAAAGGGTAAAGCTTTAAAATTACCCATTCTAGCTTACCAAGAATAAAAAGCATACACCCCTTTTTCATTTCTTCATTTGTCCTTTTTAGTCAGTGTGTGCTGAAGTCAGACTTTAACATCTCACATCCCTTCCAGTGGTTATGAGTTCTTGTTCTTGCCTTCTTGTAGACATGAGCCTGCCTATCTGTTAGGTGATAAACCAAGCAGTCCACCTCACTGACTGCATTGGGTCCTTTGATTCTCTTTCTCTGTTTTCAGGACTGCCGCTGATCCTCAGCAGTGGATTCCTGGAAAATCTAATGCCTATAAAGTCCTGGAGCCCTTTTACAGCCACTGAGCATCAGCTTTTGAGCTGCCTGCCTGACCTCAGAACAGAGAACAGCTTAGACTGAGAAGTTAAAGGCCTCTGTAGTCTCTTGTACATTGTTTTACCTGCAGTGCTGGTTTCATTCTGGAGCTGTGATAAAACATTTTCTTCAAAAGCAACTTGAGAAATTATTTAGCTTACACTTTGTGATCACAATCCAGTATTGAGAGAAGTGAAAGAAGGAACTTGAGGCAGGACCTAGGGAGGAGTACTCCTCAGTGGTTCACTCATCGACTGCTCCATCCCTTGTGCCTTCTTAGTCCTAAGTGCCTTATTCCAAGTTTCCTCTTGATCAAGACACTGATGAGTGGAACTGAGAGGGACTTAGTTTACCAATACATTCAAGTTGGATGACCGAAGCAAACACAGAGAAGGTTTACTTTTGATCTCTACTGCTATGTTTCTTTAGGCAAGTCTTCTTTAGAGGAAGGGCTTCACGAATTTCAAAGGTTAACATGCTGGAGATGGGGGTCATGCCCACATTTATCAGCACTCAAGCAACCGTATGATAGGAAATGTTTGACCCACTGTGTATTACTGACATCAGGCAGATAGCTTTGCACTACCAATAAGCCTGCAAAGGAAACGATGATGTTTGCAGCCCTACAGGATACATCCAACTGAGTCCCAAGTAGAAACCAAACACTTAATTTCAAACTCCAGAAGTACTGAAGTTTATGGAATTTCCTGACGAATGTGCAAATCTCTGAAATTGCCAGTTGTTGGTGTCTTGTTTCTGAGTATTTCTAGACCCGAAGTCGTAGAAAAATGTTAGAAATTGGTGTATTTCCTGCCTCATGTGGGATGGTTAGCCTTTTTTAGATTTTTGTGTATCTACACATGGTGTTAATGGTCATGAGTGTAAACGATCGCTATTTTTATTGGTCTAAATGCAGATGTTTGTGTTGAGCATCTGAAAAGGCAAACACTCAGCTATGTTGAAAAATACTGGAGATCTAAGTGATTTTGAGATGCTACATTATGTTGGAAATGGTGCTGGCTTTCTGTTGCCTCACTGTTAAAGCTGTACTGGATAGGGGTATGCTGCAGGACCATTTCATTTTTTCATTCCTCTTGTTTTGTATTTTAAAAATACTCATCCTATTCTATTCCCAACAACAGCTAGAAATTTTGCTCACCCTTGGTATACTCTATGTATACCAATGGCCAATATATTAAAATCACCTAAAAGTCCTTAGCAACACGCGAGGTGCTACACTCAGGGATGTTTAGTGTCCTTCATGTTGCAATTACACAGGTCTATCAAACACTTGCAGATAAATTATTTAGGCCCTTTGTGAGGAAGGGTTGTTTCCAACTCATTTTCATACCAGCCCATACCTAATAGAATATGTGGCTAATGAATGTGTTAAATTAAACTGAGTTAGATTGAATCCAATTGAATTGAACAGGAATAAATTGAATTGTATTGAATTATAAACCAGAAAGTGGAAATGCATGGCTCTCTAATAGCATCTGCAAATAACAGTGTAAAATTCATATGGCTGACTTAGGAGATATTTGATACCACATGGATATGAAAATTGTCCTCCACCTTGTTCCTGGGCATCTTATCCAAGCACAGACAAATGTCCCATGAGATGCCAAGCAATTACAGAGTTCAAACATCTTCTGCATTTATGTGGTGGTAGATTGTGCCAGGGGAGTTCGAGACCTGTGCTATTATTCTATATGTCACTAAGCAGGAGTTCCACTTTTAAAAAAAAAAATGCTTTTCTTGTTTTTTGTTCAATTTTCTTTTTGTTCAGCAGCAGCTGGCTCTGTGAAAGCACCCAGGATGAAGAGATGTGAGTATGTGTGAATCAGATAGGGGGTATCATTTGCTCGTTTTAATTGGTAGATTCAACATCCTCTATTAACAGTGCAGAAGCCACTGGCTGCGACGTTACCATGGTAAATCCAACTGTGGTATTTGATTGGTAGATAACAGAAGCAGGTACAATCATTTTAATCAACTCCAGGAAACTTTGGGCCATCTGGCTTTGCCTCACCTGAAAGTAATTTACCACCCAGGTGCAGAAAAAAAGAAACGATCCCGAGGTCTGTAAGCATAAATGTCCCTCAAGTTGTTTTAGCTGAGTATGAGAGAGGTGGTATTACATGATAATCTCTTTATGCTTGTATTTATATTTTTCAGCTTGGGAGAGTAGGGGGCTAACCATACCAACCAGAGCCAAAAATAGATCTGGCAGGTATCAGCCCAGCCAGTTCCAAAGAGCCAAGTGCCAATCCCCCAGACTCAGTAAAAGTAACTCTTTTAGACATTTTAGCCCTGAATAGTCACTGAATTTAAGCTTTTTAAAGTAACTAACTTTCCTCAACAAACCAATGGTTCTGGACCCTGATAAAAATGTGTAGAAGTTTTAGTGAAAAGCAGAGTGAACCAGGGAGTGTTGTGGCAAGGAGGTCCTCCAGAGTGGCTTGTTCCTCCAGAGAATGTGCACAGTATGGTCAGATGCATTCTGCTTGGCATCTTAGCATGGCGGCTGTGCTAGGAGCTGTGTAGAACCTACAAGCCCTGACCAAAATACAGATGTCAAAAATCACTAGTTTTGGGGGAGTAGTTAGAAGGATTTATTTAGATCATGCAACATTGATCTTTTTTGGTGGCACTTGAAGTGTGTGATCTTTACAAGTCAATAGAAATGAAGTCCTTTATTGAATAGGAAAAACTCCATAGATTAAACAAAGAAGGAGAAGATTGAAACTCTTGATGCCTTTTCTATTTCTGGACGTGGATTCTGGGTAGAATAGACTGAGCTTCGGGTAAGGAAGATTTGGGCTTAGGAGAAAGAAGAGTACCTGCCTCAGTCTACCCAAGTTACTACATGACAAAAATATACCCTGACTTCACACAACATGTGTTTATTACTCACTGTTATTTCTGAAGTCTAGAAAGGCCAAGGTTAAAGTTATTGCAGGTTCTGCATGTGTTGAAGACTTGATTTCACTTCCGAATAACTTAATATTGTAGAAGGAAGGAGAGAGCACTCTTCTGTCTCTGAGAGCTTCTAGAAAGACTTGATCTTCGTGACTTAACCATGCACCAAAGTTCCCACCTTCAAGTATGCTAATGATCAAGAATTAACCTTAAACATATGTGTTTTCAGGGCACACAAATTTATGGCAGTAGGGGTGCAAAGTCTGCTAAGGAAAACCTCTGAAATATGGCAGATGTTTGCAGAAAAACTTGAAAGAAAGGAGGGAAGAGCCTTGATGTTGAGGGACAGAAAGGCATTTGTTCTTCCCAAATGCCCTTTTTTCTAGGACTAGAGACAAGAAACCCTTGGACAAACCATTTCTTGAGATTCCAGTTTCTATCTTTGAATCTTGGGTTGGAATATACTTATCTTCATAACTAAACTCTTGTGAAACTGTGTGTGTGTGTGTGTGTGTGTGTGTGTGTGTGTGTGTAGGGGTAAGTTTTAGTTTAGTTAGATAGAAGTACATAAAAGAAAACATGACATATATCTTAAATACATCCTGAATTATCCAAAGAATGATGATGATGACGATGATGACTACATGAGTGAATGATAAATGAATATCAATTCCAACTGGTGACAGCTAAGAATGGCAAGTTAATGGTGAGGCCTTCAACAGCATGATAACTTTTTAAAGAAAGTATTTGAAGCCATGGATTTTTAGATGGTTTATAATGAGGCTCACCAAATCCCTGGATTATACAGTGCAGGGAACAAAGCCAAAAATATTCAGCGGAGCAGGCAACAGGAGCACCATATCTGTGTTCTGGAGCAACAGTGAACTTCTGTCTTGGTTTTCCCAAGCTCACCAGGTGTGTTTTTCCAAGGGAAGAAAACATAAAGTGACCACCACCTGTCAGGCCGCAGCATCTTACCTTACTAAGTAGGTGAATGTATTATAAAAACACTGTTTGCTTAGGTTTTGCAGAACATGGTTCATTGCACGTGGTTCTGCATCTCTGCTAAAAAGCTAAATGAGATCCAGGGCAAAGTTAGAGCTTCACTGCCACACTTGCAAAGATATATATTATGCTGATCTTTGAGCACTACATTTGTTGCTGGAAAAATGCATGCTCCATTGACCTATCTCTGCACAAGAGTGTAAAGGATATGACTCCTGGAAAAACATGCAGTTGGTCAATAGGATCATTAGGAAACATGAAAGGCAAACTTTGAAAACAAATGTATGGAAAGAATTTGCCAGCCATCAAACACTGTGACATTTTAAAAAGAGGCTCTTTTAGGAGAGATGCCAAATTCAGATGCCCTTTCTGGAATAGCTGTGCATAAGGAATCCCTGCAGCTCCTCTCCTTATTTGTGAGATACCTCCTGCTGTGATGGAGTGGGCATAGAAGGCAGACTAGTTTTCTGCCTCCCCAAACATGGCCTCGGGCTTGGTGGGCATAATTGTTGAAAAGTGCATCTTGTCCTGTCCTTAATCAGAGCCTCAGCCTCTTGTTCCTGGGACCCATTCCAGCAGATTCAACACTGACTCCCTTCTGACTCATTTGTGACCTTTTATATCGTTTCAACACCAGATAATGATCTTGTCCAGAACATAAGGTTCTGTTGTACCATATTCTATAAGCATGCCTTAGATTCCAAAGCCCTTGGAATGCCATTCAAGACTTAAATACTCTGTGTGAGACCTAATTTCTTGAGCATCCTAGTGGAAAGATTAGAGATGAGACATACTATGTTGTAATGCTGACTTTCCCCACATGCTAACTTACTGTCTAGGCACATGGCAGATGCTTAGGAAAATGTCACAAGCCTTATCTTCCTACCTTATACTGAACTAAGAATGTGAAGAAGTTATAAGTGAGTAGATGACAACTGCCAGCATCTGTATTTAAAGCTGACTTTATTTGCCTCTGCCTGCCTGTCTTGGGCAGGTTTGTGGAAGGGTGGGGAGAACAGACAAATTGCACCCAATGACTTTATAGTTCTGCATATCTTTTAGAAAGAACAATTTGAAACAGTCTTAAAGGCAGCTAATATATTAAACACACCTGCTCCTATACTCTAGTTTATCTATTAGTCATGGCCAAAGCTCCTCTCATGATTATTTGCACTGTAAAATCTCAGGGTTCCTTCATTCAAACACATCTCAGAACATGTTAGTTAATTTCATGACTGTACACCTCCTTTATTCTTCTATCTACATTCTATATCTGAAGAAGGGTTCCAGAGCCTTTCATCTCTATCATTGGCCTCTTTTTAGTAGAGATACCCAAATACTCATACACAACTTTCCACTGGTCAAGTCACAATGCATTCTGGTGATAGATTGATAATCTTTTCAGTATTCTATGTGGTCTGTGTTGTTTTATTGCATATGCTGTAATGTTTATAAGAAACCTGTTTGCTTAGAGCAAGAGGATATACTCTCCCACTTGTCTAGGAGTTGGAAATCAATTTAATAACCTAAAAGAAGCTGTGAGCTGGGCCCTGACTTCAGTATGACACCAGATAATTGTTTTGCCATATTCTCCTGCTCTGGAAGCTTCTAGTATTTTGGCCCATGACTGCATCACCCCAGTGCTCAATTTCTACATTTCCTGTCTCTCTGCTTCACTCCCTCCACATTCACCTGTGTATATTTAAATCAACCCATCTTCCATTCATAAAAATGTGTGCCTGTACTTAAAAATCACTAGGGCAATCCAGACTGGCTCTTTATTGCAAGATTGCTCACTAATTACACATGTAGAGACCCCCTCATTCCCCATAAAAATAAGATACAAATTTCAAGGATTAGAATATAGGCAGTTCTGAGGCACATATTTTTCATCCTACAACAGATTTGCAAACCTTTGACTACTAACAATTTATATATGCTTGTCATGAAAAATACATTTAATTCATTCCAATATTTTTCCAGGTCTTAGACTACTCTGTTTAAAATTGGATTTATGCCCAAAGTTCCATGGCTTAGTATGTAATACATATTGGATGATACTTTGAGTATGTACTACATGAGGGCTAGGTTTCCTTCCATCTGGAAGTTTTTGAACTAGAATACTCCTTACCTTCTTCTAAAATATGATGTGCATGGGCAAACTGTTCTAAATGCTCTTTTTTGAAAGAAGAGAAACAAAGAAGATGGAGGTTGGAGGTAGGACTTCTAGGGATGTTCAAGATTCCCCTTGGAAAATTCCATTAGGATGAAAGGGGTCAGAAGGATGCTCTGGTTCAGAGCCCTACATTATGATCCTACCATGAAGTCTTTTGGTTCCTTCTGGATTTGGGCCTCAGCATCAAACACATGGAATGACCGTTCTCTTTTTTTTTTCTTCAGTAACAGTGTATATTTGTAACTCAGCAGTTTTGTCAACCTGGTTTCTTCCTGAAGAACTTGTTCAATTTTGTCTTGTCCTCATCTTTCCAGTCATGAGAACCATGTTTCTATTACCATTGCATTCTCAAAACTTTCTGTGCCCTATGTATGTCATAAGGACTCATGCCATTGGACAGATGGGTTCTCTCTAGACCATTCTTGAGTAATTGCATCTCTATTTCTGACTCCTACACAATATCTTCATCCAGAGCACAAGATTGCTTAGCTTCATTGCCTGTCTTTTCTCTGGGGCACATTTTTGTTAACAACAGAGTATCCTAATTTTAGTATGTTTCATAGCTTACATCATCAGAGAATTTCCCAAATCATCAAAGGCAAGGTCATTTTTACTTAAAGGTTCTTCAATTTATCTTTCCTCTCTCACATTTTACTATAAATAGAATGTAAAACCCAGGCTACACCTTTAACACATTATTTGGAAATCTCCTCTAACAAATATCCATATTTATGCTTACATGTTTTACTTTTTACTATCTGTAGGTCATAATGTAGCTAAGGTTTCTGATCCTATGTAATAAAAGAGCCTTTTTAAATTTACATTTTGTAATTGCTTTTGAGAATTTCATACATGAGTACTGTATTTACATATTTCCCACTCCTCCTTTTCCCCTTCTCATGCACTCTAGTCCCTGTCAAATTTCTGACCTCTTCTTTAATTGTCACCATGCTATATATATTGTCTATATAAATATATAGACATAAGTATATATACATATAACTTGCTGAGTCCACTGAAGGTTGCTTATACTTGGTTAAGGGTGACTCCATGGGCTTGGATAGCCTAGCACAAAGGTCTTTCTTGTCTTTAGATAAGCCCATGTCTTTCTCTTTCAGCAGCCATTAATAGCTTATAGATCTGCACTTAAGATTTGGGTCTTTTCAGATTTCTGACATCCACATTGACATGCCAACTGGTGTTGCCAGTGTGTAGTTCCACGTTCCATAGCATGTTGTTGGGAATTCATGAGTGCAGCTTTGCTGGCCTATGCAGGAGAAACTATCTTGCAGCAGATGTTAATAGCATATTTCTAAGAAAATTCTGGGTATATCAGCACAATTGCTTCTTTGAGTATTCTACGAATGGTAATTTTCCGTTCTCTACATATATGTGAAATGGATCCCAGATCTTATTTTATACCCAGTTCAATAGACAGCTATACCACTTGATGTATTTCTTTCAGCCATGCCCTACTTCCATATACAAAATCCACATCAGCAAGTGTTTAACAGCAGCAATGGAACTGGAAAAGACAGCCTGGGTATTTAACATAGAGGTCTGCCTACAGAATGTGAACCCTAGATAAGCAACGTGAACATATAGGGAAGTCATTAGAAGCAGCATCTGTGAAGACAGAAGCTAGAGTGCCTGTTCATGCATAGACTTGCTTCTTTAGACAAGTCTCAATTCTACTAGTAAAGACTTTGTGCAGATTTGTTGAAGCTGTCCCCATCATCCAGAGTTAACACTTTTTATTTCAGGCTAATTCAATTGGAAATGTGACAAATTATAGTCATAGCAACTACCAGCACCTACCTTTTAAAAAAACAACCCTCAGGACACGTTTCTTGATTTAAACAAAGCAGTAGAGTAGTGGGTTGATTTGCATCACTATAGAAAGCTTTTGACTGAGAACAAAAAGTAAATAAGATGCTCTTCATAATCCATTACACATGGTTATTCAGGGATATACAAAAGTCATATTAAACATTTAGAAGTTAAACATTTAATAAACTGAATGCCCCTAACCTGGGGCTAAGTCATCTTCATAGAATCCAAGAATCTCCTGGAAATACAAAGACACCTGTGTATATGAGAGAATGGAGAGAAAGAGAAAGAAATAAAAAGAAAGAATCATAATATAACCAATTGATTTTATAAAACTAGAGTGTATACCTTGGATCTCATTCACAAAATAATTGTTGTTTTGACATTAGACACACATTGAAATACAATCTAATTTGCATGCCATGTAAGACCTCGGTGATGGCTAATTTTATGTGAACTTGACACAAGCTAGAGTCATCTGAAAGGAGAGAACCTCAGTTAAGAAACTACTCTTGAAGATCTGACTGTACACAAGCCTGTCCGGTATTTTCTTAATTAGTGATGGTGTACAGGCCCAGTCCATTGTTGATGGTACCGCCCCTTAGTTGCTATGGGAATCAAGTTAAGGAAGCCACTAAGAGCAAGCTAGTAAGCAGCACTTTCCTTGGCCTCTGCATCAGCTCCTGATTCCCCCAGTGGACTGTGATTCAGCAACAGAAGCCCTAAGTAATACAGCTGTCTTCTGTAGCAATATGTCCGAATTAAGTGTCCTAGATTGTAAACACAGTAAAATCTGTGCTTACAATCATCAACCAATGCATCTGTTAGACTCAAATCTTAAGGAATTCAAGATAGTTACGATAAGAGTTCCTTTGGGAATTGTCTAGGGACATATACACTAGGCTTCTATTCGATCAAAACCGAGTAAAGTATATTTTTCCTAAGAAAGCGAGGAAAGGTGGAAGGGACAGAATGAGGAAGGAAGAGGTAGAAGAAAGGAAGAAAGAAAGAATGAAAGAAGCAGGGCAGGCAGAAATTAAGGACTACCAAGTGTCTGAGAGGTAAGACAGACATCAGCCTGCATAGATGAGCCACCCCCATCCTTCCTCTGACTTAGAAAGGGGTTAACACTCACAGATGGCTGCAACCCCCAAGCAAGTCAGCATACTGTAAAACAATATTAACATCACTGCCTTTTGAATGTCATGTCTTGTAAACCCCAGGATATGACAAGCCTCTTTAGAATCCTCTTTGATTGTGTTACTCGATCTCCCATAGGGAAGTAGGGAGGGGTAAGGGATAGACACAAGAGGAAACATATAATTAGGAGTCTCTTAGAACAATAAGAGTCCTCAAACACATATGACACTGATTGTTGCTTTGGTGTTTCTGATGGTAAGTAATTAACCAACCAAGTTTTGAGGGAGTGTATGCTAGCTTAGGCAAGCTTATTGTTGTGAACTGTGGGGAAGGCATTGTTCCCTTTAGCTATATTCCCCCCCCCCCCCCCCCCCGAGAATGACTAAGCAGAGATGTGCTTGGGAAGGGGTGAGGAGACTTTCTGGAGAGATGCCATTCTGGGAATGTCAGAACTTCCTTTCAGACTCAGATAAATCTTCCTCCTTATCATCCCCTTTTTCCAGTTTTATAGAAGACAGGAGGCCTAGTTCAGCCAGAGTGCTCTGTGTGCAAATCCCCCTGTGACTTTTCCAGAAGGGACTCACAGACATCTCCTTTGGTCTCTCACTTATCCTTTAAAGTTGCCACAGAGGATGTGTATCATGGAGAAAGGGGCTTCTGTTTTACTGCAGAGAAGAATCAAGGGTCTGCTCTTGGAAAATTTTAAAGAGAAAAAATGCTTCAGACTTCAGACAAATACTAGGTGAAAGTTACTCCATGCTCATATCTGAAGAGACCTGAAATTGGTGTCATTTCTGAAAACTTAGTATGGATTCTGAGTCTGGCACATATCCAGCTGAAGATCCCCCAAGCCCCAGGCCCAGCTCTGCCAAGTTGTGAAGGCCACTGGTGTTTCGTGTCATTGTCACCAGTGAATGAAATTTAGCAGGGCTCTCCATTGAGGGATTACATATACAGTGATCTTCTATAATAACACAAGGAGTCACCATAAAAATTCCTTTATTTCTGAAGGAAAGCAAGATATTATCATTATCATTATTATTGCGGTTGTTATTATTTTATTTTGGAGGCCTGGAGGATAAGTATTATCTTCTCTAAGTCTCAGTTATACAGTCATCAAAATGGGGTGTTTGCTTATCCTCAGACAAGTCCTGTGACAGAAAGAGGCCATGCTGACCCCATGCAGTTTCTCACTGATAGAAAAGGTCGAGCTAATGCACTGTGTCAGTGTCAGAAACTGTATGACATACGCGATTCCTTCATTAAAGTGAACTTCGGGAATGGCAATCCAAGAATACTGTAAAAGAGAGATGATTTTACCTTGTCTCCAGAAAGCTAACTGAGGAATACAGGAACACTTGAGTAACATGGAAATTGATTTGGTATGTCCTGACTTGAAAAGCCATTCTCACAAACCACAAAAGGCCAATACCATATGGTAAAGCATTCTAGAGAAGCTATGGCCAGTTGACATCAATTCTAATAATAATAATAATAATAATAATAATAATAATAATAAGCACCAGCAACTCATTTCCCCAGTAATACCCTGTGATCCAAGGTTGCATTTAGGGGCTGAAGGAAGTGCATGGCTAGGAGCCAGCCTTCTGTGAGAAGGGTCACATGTCAGCCATTTTTCCCTATACTTGGATTTCTTCAGACCCCTGTGATTTCTGGCTCTTCCTGTTCTATCTAGACCCAGAGTGCAGAAAGTACTGCAGAGCCACTAAGGGATGTGACTTGGAGGAGAACCTGGTTGAAATGTCTGCCATCAAGCCACTGTCTCAGTGGCAGTTCTAATTGGCTGAGGATGAGTCTTGAAATGTCACAGAAAGATTTATCTCCCAGCACAGAGCCTCCCTCAACTAATTCAGAATAGGCCACTGGGTAATGGCTTGTTTGAAAAACAGTGCACAAACGGAGGTGTCCTTTTGTTTTAGAATGAACTCTGGTAGCCTGATTCAAGGCAGATGGATGCTGGGAAGGGAACCCTCGACTGACCTAGAAACAGGTTGGATTTGAGGACCATGGGCTGTATCAGTCTCTCAGGGTACTACCATCGTCCTGTGGGGCACAGCAGTCCTCTGCTGCAGACATCAGAGCTTATGAGGAAGCATCATCTCCAGCCAGAATTAATTTCACAGACAGTATTTCTTGGATAATAGATTCCACTAGTCTTTTGGTGGGTCCAAGGAAACAATTTTGCTTGTTTGATTTCAACCTGCTCTTGATATAATGTGCGCTAGATTCCCAATCACTATGGCCTGGATGTAGTAATGATGGAAACAGGAGTTGCTGAGTGAGTGGATACAGGGAACGAAGCACATACATGTAAAGGAGTATTATTCACCCTTTAAAAAGTAGGCAGTCCACTCTGTGCAGTTACATATATGAAAACCATCAGCTGCTGGCCAGCTCCCCTTGTCCAGAGACAGCAGTGACAATGGCCAATGCTAATGGATCCTAGCTATGCCCTCCAGGGCTCTCATTGGTTCTTTGTGTGTGTTTTCTTTCTGAAGACATTTAGCTGAGTGAATGAAGTAAGCCAGTCAGAGAAGGGCTTATACTGGGTGTTTAAATCCAACATGGTACCAGCTAGGACCATTTATAGACATTAGCATGGTAGTTGTTAGAGGCTGGGGAGTGGCAAGGTCATATAATTCAACAAGCATCAATTTCCATGACACAAAATAAAGTCTGAACCTTTACTGTATAGCACTCAAGCCTACCGCAGACAGCACTGTAGACTTCCAGGTTCACTCAGTCTATAGATCTCAGCCCTCTCCACAGTAAGATAAAAATCTCGAAAGGAAGTATGAAAATGTGGAAACAGTTTTGTAAAAGTGAAGCAGAGAAGTATTTTTAGCAGCTTAACATTAGAAGTTCCGCATACATTTCTTCTACAGCTCCCTTCCAAGATGGAGTCTCAGGTTGATTTTCACATCTCTTAAGGTGGCCGTGTAAGCTGGCTTTTATTAAGGGCTTCATGCATGAGTTGCACTTCTAAATAGGACAACATTTCTGATGATCTTGGGAGCAACAGAGCTCTTGCCACCTCCAAACCACACTGGATTTTCTGAGCTATTATTAGTCCAGTGAGGAGAGATAATTGCAATCTACTCAGAAATCTAAAAATAAGGTGTTTATTCATTTTCTGTAAGGAATTTTATTTTAGCACATCGTCTTTTTGGAGAAAAGTTTGTAAGTGCTTAGATTGAAGCATGGCCCTTTCCCTTCTTTCCTTCCCACTCTTCTTGAAAAAGGTGTAACAGCCTACAGGCAGAAATCAGAAGGGGGAAGCTCAGCAAAGCTCATATTAATCTGTCTTGGAATGATTGAGACTTGACTAAAAATCTAATTCTTCTCATCCAAAGGGTAACCTTTATCTTGCTGGCATTTACCTGGAGTTAGGTAAATATTGATAGTGTTGGTAGGTATGTAATCAATGACACACTTTCATCATTTATTTTCTTTAAACCACAGACACAATAGTATTGATTACCTCATACATTTCATGCTAAGTAGCAGCATTAATCTGACTTAATGAGGGAGCGTTATGGAACAGCTGTACAATGTTCTCAGCAACTACCCTGCTTGCTAAATACATCTTTGCTTTATCTGTGACTTTTCTTTGATTCAAGCAGATGAGAGGGTCACAGATTTTTTTTCTGTAAATGGGGGAATGGTAAATATTTGAGGATGTATTGGATGTTGAATCAGTGTTGTGAAGTCCTGGAAGTTGAGATGCAGTGGTAAAGAACTTGAAGTCCAATGGTATGTCTGCCACCACCCCCATGAACATACTTGCTTATTGAAACAGTGAGTAGGTGGGATTTGGACCAGGCACTGGATTTACTGCCCATGGAGGGTGCCAAGGCTGGAGAAAGAAATCAAGATTACTGTCACTGCATGCCCAGTACTACCATGCCAATAAAACCCCAGTGGAGAACACGCAAAGCCAGTGTTTGTTATTCACACTTTATCCCTACACTACTAAAATCTTAGTCATTGTCATTATCCAAGTTTATGGACTTAACTCACACAAATCCACAGGGAGAGCTGGTCTTAGCCCTTCAGGAAAAGACCACAAAGACTTTTTTTTTGTTTTTTGTTTTTTGTTTTTTGTTTTTTGTTTTTTTTTTTTTTTTTTGCTTATGAGATGCTGTATATACTCGGTTATTCTGCCCACTGCGGACTTAGGTGATGAGGCTTTTTCACTGTGAATATTCTCTCATCAACAGTAGTAAAATTGCCATTTTACAGAGGCCATCGTGACTCTCAGAGACCAATTCTTTTCCTCAATCCCATTTTGGCTAAAAAGTGACAGAGATAGGCATTAAACCTGGGTCTACGGCACCCAAGTCAAAACTGTGAATCTTTGCTAAAGCTTCACATGAAAACAGATCATACAAAATAAAACTATAGTCACAATGAAGAAAATCCTCAGCTGTCACTGTTATGCACAGAATCATTGACCCTGTTTATTGATGCTGATTAGTTTTCTATTCTAAGACAGAGTGAGTGAGCACCTAATCAAGTCATCAGTGATAGCAATAAACTGAGAGTAAATACTTATGGCAGAAGACATAGTTTCTTACCACATATGAAAGAACATCTGGATATTTATTCTCTATAAACAATACCACAACCTTGGTTGACCCAAACAAACAAAAAATCATATTTTATTTTTCCTAACTTTCCCACTTTAGTCTCTATTGTTTCCCTGCTCATATACACTCTGATCCTTGCAGACTCTGCTGTGCCCATTCAGGCTCCAAAACAATGTTGTCTGGTGATGCTAGCTCTTGCCCCCAGAACCTGAAAGCACTCAGTGTGCATTTCATCCCACATTCAGCATCTGGATGGTGTGGAGCAGGTAACACAGGGCTCAGCCCATGCAGAGCTTCACAGGCCACTGCCTGCCACATGCTTACCAGTGAGTATCTGGGTGAGTGCCACTGGATGACCCGAGCAGTAGGCTCCAGCCTTTTCAGAAAATGAACTGCTTCTCCCAGCACACAAATATCTTGCTAATTAGCAATTAGCTATTAAAGGAAAAGAAAGGAATAGGAGCTGGGGATCTGAAATAGTCTCCTAAGAGATGTGGGGGGAAAAGTACCAGCAGCACTTAATGGAAGCCAGATAGAAAGTGGCTTCATTTGGGTCCAATGTCTCAAGCCGTTTCCTAAATGTTTGAGATTCAGTAGAGGACCCCAGTGCATTCCGCCAAGTGCTTTTCCCTTTAATTTTTAAATGCATTCAAATTTCAAGGGGAATTTAATCCGTATGTTTCTGGTTCTTTTACACTTAACTCATCAAAATGTTGTTCTTTAAGAGCTGTTTGATCTGTAAGGCTTATGAGCCTTTGTTATAAGCCTTTTCAAAACCTCTTTCCCCTTTTTGAATCAGCAAATGGAATTGTGCCAATTCTGAATGGGATTTGAATAAAGGAAAGTCCAACTTTAGGATTAGATGTAGAACCTCAAGGGTATTGGAGTTGGCTCTGCAGAGGGGCACTTGACCCCTGTGTGAGAGTCAAGCTACCCACATCACAAGGTCTCAGAATATGAAATGAGGTATTAAGAGGCAGCCCAGAGACAGAACTGATGGTATTCAGAGGCACACACTTTAGTGAACCAGCAAATTTTAGCATTAGCTGCTGGCCAGCTCCCCTTGTCCAGAGAGAGCAGTGACCATGGCCAATACTCATGGATCCTAGCTATGCCGTCCAGGGCTCTCATTGGTTCTTTGTGTGTGCTTTCTTTCTGAATTCACATCAGAACCTTAAGGTTGTTTTGTAGATAATAAATCACAGACAGGAGTTTATGATCTGGAATCAGTAGTCCTCTGTTTGAATCTGGCAACCCTAGCTTATGAGTAAAGGTCTGTAATACTCTTAGATTGTGCTTCCAATTGAGGTTACTCCCAGTTGCTTGCTTGCTGCTGCTGATATGGTGATGATGATGATGGTGATGATAATGATTGTTGCTGAGACAGAGAAGTCACTGCCTGGTGATGTAGCCATTTGTATTCACTAAAACTATAAAAATAGACTTTTCTCCCTGTTTATAAATTATACCCACTAGTTCTGAAATAGTTTTTTCCCCTACCACCTTTTTCACATGGAAGATTTTCACAAACTTGAAAACAGTTATGAATGTCTTCTCTTTTCCAAGATTAATTTTAAATTCCTCATAGACCTGTTTCCTGACCTTTCTACCCTGGCTATGTTTTCTGAACACATTAAAACCCAGCGCGATATCCTAGACTGTTGTTGATGAGCTCTAAGGAGCACGAAGCACACTGCCTTCTATTTTCTACTTTATGTCTCTGTTAACATGGCCAGGCATCCCATCTACCTTTATGCAACCCCATGAGAGCTTTTCATTCACTTGTGATTAATTGAAAGCAATGTAAAATTGTATATAAATTGTGCTTAAGGGAGTCTTCCCCTTTTTATCTTTCTGCAGTTGATTTTTTAAAAATTTTAAATATGGTATTTTTCATTGTAAGAAAAAGTAGTGTGTATTTAATGGAAGAAATGCAGGGTAGGCTCTACAGTGTATTTTGATGTTAAATGCAGGAGTGGTCAAATTGGAAGGGTATCATGCCATCCTGTTCATGTATCACCTAAATTCTTACCTCCCAAATTCTAAGCCTTCAGAACCTCTTCCTGAAGAGTCACTGTGAGGCCCAGATAAGTTTCATCATGAAAGCGTGCTGAAGAAAATCAATGGCTTCAGCCCTCCCATTGGGTAAGCAACTGAGAGCAAGCTTCCAGCCTGCATGGGACATCTTTTAATTTGCCAAGTGACTAAATGTGCAGTCCCTGCAGAAGGCATCTACCAGCTGTGCCCTCATGGCCCACTCAGCTAGACTGCTTTTCGAAGAGCAGACAGGCTTATCTGATACCAGAACTCCATGCCAAAAAGATCATAGCTGGGTTTGAGCACTTGTACATAATCCCCAGCAGCCAAGAGTAGACAACTCTGCTTGACAAGGGCTGTTTCTATCCTTCAGGCCAACAGACAGCTCTGCCTGCTGCTGGACAGTATTCTAAAATGCCTGGACCCAGGAGTGAGTGTCAGGCCACTGATGATGCTCGCCATCTGTCCACTTACCTTCTTCTACCTGAACTTCATCTCCATATTCCCAATGGTCTCTGTGGAGCCTTTTAAGCTTCACTGACCTATTCAGTCTGTGAGCCAGGCAATCTCAGCAGGTTTGTGCTCATCCTCAGAGCTTTGCAAATGCGTCTCCATGGAACTTTCTTCTCTCGATAACAGCCATTGGTCTGGATTTTAATCTCAGAAAATGGTGCAAAATACTTGTTTCATGTGATGTTTTCCTGACTGCTCACATGGAGTTCTAATGGTTGGGCAGTTTGTGGCAAGAGGAAATGAGAATTGATTAAGCGACACCACCTGTGCTCTTTGCACATACCAAGCCCAGCACCAAATAAAGGAACAATATAAACCTTGAAGGCAAACCTGTCTGTCTTCTGCACTGGCCCAAGGACTGTTTGATGCCACAGAAGGAGAAAACTAACTCATGAAATGGTAGTCATATGTATGGTGATAAAGAATATATAAGTAGATGCTAAAGTTGGGCATGGGTTCTAAATGCTATAGTCACTGAAATGAGAGTTTAATTTCAATCAGAATATTCCAGAAGAAAGGGATGAACCTAGATTTTTCATCTTAATAAAGTCTAAATTAATGCAGGAAAAAGTGTCAGTTTAAAATGACAATACAACAGTGGGAACCTACATACATACATACATACATACATACATGCATATCTGTGTGTATTCTATATGCACATGTATGTGCACACTTCCACATTCTCTCTCTTACTCTCTCTCTCTCTCTCTCTCTCTCTCTCTCTCTCTCTCTCTCTCTCTCTCTCTCACACACACACACACACACACACACAAATAGTTTTGTGTTTTTCTTTCTCCAATCCATCCATGCTTCTTTCTATGCAGGGATAAAACTGGGCCTGAGTGTACTTTCTTATGCTAAGAAGAAGTAATGTGATTTAATAGGAGAGATGCATGCTCTATAGTGTATTTTGATGTTAAGAGCAGGAGTAGTCAAATTGGAAGAATTTCATGCAATCCTGCTCAGGGATTACCTACATTCTTAGCTCTTACTGTTGAGCCTCATGGGTATGAATCCCATCATTGAGCTACATAGATGGGGGTTCCACATAGGTGAAGATTTCACCACTGAGATACAAAGGGAAGGTTTGTGCCACATAGGCAAAGATCCCACTACTGAGTCACAAGGGTGAAGATTCCACCACTGAGACTCATGCATAAGTATTCTACCACTGAGCCACATAGGTAAAGGTTCTACCATTGAGCTGTGTTATCATAAATTTTGTTTAGATTGAGACAAGGGATCTCCCAAGTTACACAGAATAGCCTGGAATTCACTGTGCAGCCCAGGTAGGCTTGAATATGAAGTCCTCCTTAGCCTCTAATAGCTGGAAGTAGAGGCGAGTTTCTAACCAGTCACCTCTCAACTGGCTAATAATGAAATACTGCATGGCTTCTGATTTCAGTCCTGATGCTTACTGCCTACAACCAACTACAAAGTCCTATGTAGTTTGTTAGCTCTAGGAGCACATGCGCCTGAACCGATGTCCAAAACAGCCTTCAGAATTGTGTATCGCAGTACAGTGGTTGGCACACAGCATGAAAAATATCTCAGCTCTATTTGTGTGCCATGTCCTCTTTGCCCATCACAGCTGCCACCTGGCAAAGAACGGGTTGTATGCCCCTCCCTCGGGAGAGCTGAACCACAAAAGACATTTCTCCATGTTGTTACAGTCTCCCTGTCTGCTCAGACCTACTGCTTCCCTGGGTAGTGACTCATTAAACTACCTACAATCTCAGCCTGTCATTTCCTGCTGTCCAATGAGCATCAGTTCTTTTCCCAGCCAGTGTTCTATCTTATGGTCATCCCAAGATCCTTGGGACCACTCCCAGTATCCCCAACTACTTACTCCCTTTATCAGTGACCCTCTGCCTTTGTGCTCCCAGGTGTGCACAGTACGTTCTTTCTCCACTGTGATCTTCATCATTCCTCCATTAAATCCAGCCATCTTGTCCTTCCTTTGTTCTATTCCACAGCACCCACAGGAACAGAAACCCATGGCTTCACCCACCGTTATAAACACCTTGACTTTCTTACCCATCTGCTCTCAATCATATTCTTTGAGTAAAATGCAACCTAGGAAAATATATATCACAAAAGCTATCACTAGTTGATGCTGATGACAACGCGGCTCCTGGGAGCGGTGCCTCACTGATCCCTCTGTGTAACCTAACTTGGATATACAAGACTGGCAAACCTTTTACCCTGTTTCTGTACCTATTCTGTGGAGTGCTGATGCTCAGTCTCTCCTTTCACTACACCCTTGTATTCCTGGCTTTCTGCCTTACCCCAGAGAACTTGTCTTTCTCTAAGTCACTCTTCATTTTTCTTTACACAAATCCATTTTAGGTCTCAGTTTGAAGATTTTCTCAAGCGGGATTTTGCTGATATTTGTATCTATCATAGGTATCTGTCTTTCCCAATCAGAGTACATGTCATGTATGTTTTACTCCCTTGTTTTCTGACATTTTTATTTTGTTGTTTGAGAACATAATTGGTTCTACTTTTTATTTGTATTTACCACTTATGTTGCATAAATATTTCTTATACTCCTACAAAATATATATTTTAGTAGGTTTTCAATGAAAGTTTTTATTTTCTTTTTACCAGGCATATAATTCAGCTACTTGAGAGACTAGTACAGAAAGATAACAAATTTAAGTCCTGCGTGGGCTGCAGAGTGGGTTCAAGGACAGCCTAAACCTAAGTGAGGCCCATCTTAAAACTCTTTCACTCGCTGGCTCAGTGGTTATGAGGCATTGCTGTGGCCCCAGATCCTTTTTACAAAAGAGAAGCAAGGAAGAATTTATGTAAAATGTAATGTAAGTAAAAAAGAATAAAAGTTTGTAGAAAAATTAAGTAAGAGAATGAATTCATGAGGAAATGCAGTGCATTGATGTTATGGGACACAGTGTTCTCGGGGCTTCCTCCAGCAGTGAGCCGAACCTCTGACTTCTCTCCGAGCAGAAGTTGTTCTCTTGCCTGAAGCTGGTTTTATAGCTGCCATCTTCTCGCACACTTTCCACAGAAGGCCAATTTTGAACTGTTTTGTTTGTTTCAGATACCTGCATTGTCTGGTTGCCTATTGTTTTCCACACCATTCATATATTTTATATTTTAATACTTTCCTTGAGTGATTGCCTATTTTCTCTATCTTTCTTAGCTCCTAGATATTATTTATATCAGCTCTGCTACTCCAGCTTCGAGGTCGATCGGCCTCGCTGTGACTGACTTCTGCCCCACTGCTCCTCAGAAATGATACCACCAAGATGCCCACAGCTCTGTAGTACCTACAGAGGGAAGTTCACCTGACCTCTCAGGTTACTTAGCATCTTTCCTCTGCTTCCAGAAACACAACTCTCTGACTGCCTGCGTCTATCTGGTTGTTTGTTCTTAGGTGATCTACTGTGACAATCACAGAGCTGGTTATCTTGTCCAGCCCATCTTCCCATAATGATGTGTATGTACCAATGCCTCTATAATTCAGAACTCAAGACTGCTTGGTCTCCTGCCTCTGAAACATGAAATAGTCCTTTGTCTATTCTAACTCAGTAAAGACATGGTAAGGTCAGTGTTTTTGAATTACATATATTGTTTTTCCCCTAATTTTAAGTTTTAATGATCCCTCACCCAGAGGACTAAAACAAGAAAACAATTATTATCCCAAGTAACCCATCTCATTTCCCCAGTATGGCCCCCACATCCCCCTACCGAATAGTTTCTTTCATTGCATCAGCTCTTTCTAATTCTGGCTGCTCTGATCTTTAATTGAGAATGCCATTATAATATCTAACTGTTTGTCTAATCTACACTGTCCCTGACCCAAGAAATTCTCTGTTTTGCAGCCACACACACCTTTCAACTTGAAACACAATTCAATCTTTCCTCTTTAGAAGTTTCACTGGTTCTATTTGGTTGAGAAAACAGCCAATATCCCTAAGTTGAGTTAGGAGCCCATAAGCTTCCCATCTCTTGATATCACCTGTTTACCATGGTTACCTTCAACTCTTTATTAACTTGTCCCTTCCCGCCATGCTGCTCATAACCCATGTTCCACTCTGACAATACTGAACACAGTCCCACTTCCTCCTGTGACTTTCCCTTCTTCTAGAATTTGGCAGGTGTTGGTTTCATTGACCTGAGACAGTCACCAGAAGGTATATTTTAATAACCATTGTGATTAGATTAAGAAACATCTCTGGGATTAAGGAGGTACACCTTTGGCTCTGAAATATGGTTTGGACAATCACCTGAATTTGGATCCTGAATTGAATAAATGAAAGAGGAGAAAGCCCTGTGAGGGCCAGCATTCCCATATCTCTGTTTCTTCCATAGCTGAATATGAACAAGTTTCTAAATCACAGCTAGGAGCCCATTTTCTCCTGCCCTATGCATTCCTTTCCACTGTGGACTCTATCCTCTGATTCAGAACAAACTGTCTCTCCATGAAGTTGCTTCTTATCAGGCATTTTGTCACAGTGATGACTTATGAGCCCATAGGACATAGTGCACGAGGAAACATGTGGCAGTTGGTTTCAGCTCACCAGCTTATTTTTCCTCCTGCCTATCCAGTTCATCCCACAGATACTGCCTCCCACAGGCTCTTTCACCTGTTTTCCAAACATCATTCCTCTGTCTTCATAGCAAATCTTCATCATCAACTAGTCTAGGACACATTTTTCTCTGTCTGTCTGTCTCTGTCTCTGTCTGTCTCTCATGTCATATCATATTGAATACTGACATTCTTTCTTTCTAGCAGCTTCTTTGAGTCAACAGGTATGCTCGGAGTCTTTTCTGTGAAAAAGCGTTGTGATGAACACAGACACCATTGAATCTTGCCTTTTTAATTTATCTATGTCAGCAAAAATGACAGGAGGACAGTGACAGTGCTTATACTTGTTTTGCATTACTGACTAGTACTGCTCCTGAATTATGGTTAATTATAAAACTATGACCCCCCCCCCCCACTCAATGTCTCATATGCCTCATGTTTGTCAACTGGCTTCCTGGATAGAAAGACAAAACAATGAGTTTTCAGGCTAGGTGTCCAGTTCTATACAGTATTCTCTTATATTTAATTATGTTTTTCTAGACTCAGAAAGCCAGAGTCTCCATGACTAACCCGTTGATACCATGCAGGGAACAGTAGATGTTTTTGGCAGGCATGAGGTGTGCTATCCCCTGGCTACTCTAGTATATTCTTATCATATTTTCTACTGTGTAAGTCTTTAAAAAAATTCTCATTTCTTCCTTCAGAAAGATCCAAAGGGTGACTTTGAGTGGCATTTATTGTAAGGATGAGGCTAGATAAGAATGAGAAGAATTGTGTGGCTAGAATTTAGCAGTCCTTTGAGGACACTGGACTCTGGGTGTTGGTAAATAGAAGCCCATTTCAACAGAGGAACAGCAGGCATTTCTTCCCCTTTTATTATGATGATTATTATTATTTTTTGTGGTTCCCATGGAAACAACCAGAGCTGGAGAAGAGAAAAGTCAAGGAGGTTAGAGTGATGAGACAGCCCCAGTATGCTTAAGAAGATGGGCTGTGTGTGTCCCTGTGTGTGTGCATGTATACACTGCTGGGCCAGGGGAAACTGGGATGTTTATTCAGGGCATTTCCTACAATAGGGCTCAACAAGGAGGCAACTCTCAGCTTTAAGTAATTAAGGAATCTTTGTAATGACAGCTCCATTGGATTAATAGCAGAGGGAGGGAATCAAAGCAGAAGACGTTCTGGAGACTAGCTAGAGGAGTTTTGGGGGAAAAGGTCGAACCAAGCAGTGGAGTGGGCACCTTCCACTCCCTTCTCTCCTCCTAGTGGGAACACTGTGGATACGTCCTGTGGGATCTCAGTGTAGTAAGGCTGCTTACAAGCTGAGCAATTCAGAAAGCTTCTGCTGCTGCTTTCTCCAGCTTACTCTTGCCTTTATTGTCTTCTCACTCCATGATTAAGAGCAGACAGGCAGGGGCTTTGTCAGGATGGGCAGGCGCAATACCAGGAGCCACCCAGAAAGGCTCCTAACTATCCTAAACCATCCCAAACAATCCCCTAGCATCCTTTCCTATGGCTCTTAGGACTGGCCCACATTGTCTACAGTTTTACTATCTCTCTAGTGTTTAAGCACTGGGTTCCAATGCTTCAGCCACAAAAGGTATAGAAACAGACCTAGCATCCCTGAACTGAGAAAGAATTCATCATGACTGGTAGTTGAACTAAGAACACAAAGGCAATAACCAAAAAAGGGCACCCATGACAAAGATAGTAAGTAGCTTGTCCATCCAACCTTGTTTCCCCTTCAGTAATGTGCACTGGCATTTGGAAAGCCTAGGACTTCATTCTGAGTGTTCCATGTCGGAAAGCCGCCGACTGACTGGTCCTTAACCCTATGTTGACATGTGTCACTCACAAATGTCACAGCAGCTGCTATCAACATCCAGGGCAATCTTTGTGTCCATACGTTAAAATGTAGAGAAATCCTACCAACTTGGATTGCTGAACATACACACATACACACACACACACACACACACACACACACACACACACACACACACACTCAAACTGCACAGAGAAAACCCACTATCCCAGTCTGTTATACTTAACAAGCTGTCACAATAGACCATAAGCCCCAATAACTTTGGGACTTAAAAACTTGGGCTAGCATTAGGATTGATAATTCCGAGTCATATTACTTCCTTCTATCATGACAGGTACAGTATTCCACTCTTCACTAGGAAGTGGGTGTTACCTCCTAGTTTCCAGTGACCATGTCAGTCCCCTTAATTCACACAAACACCTGTGTGACAAAGTGATCAAGTCAAGTAACAGATTCTGTATGACAGAATCATCCTTTCCTTAGAGCCACTGCCCACAACTGGCTTCTCTACTTCGTATGATTATTTTTGCCTTAAATGATTTCTGCCTACCCCCTCCCATCTTTCTGACTGGCAGCCTTTGATTGCAAGAAGCAACTCAGTTCTACATTACCAGAGTAACAGAGTGTGTTGTAATTGGCCGGGAATCGGTCTTGAAATGTCAGGGCTGGATTTATTTCCCAGCGCTACCTCTCTAGGTGCTAATTTTGCTATAGGCTTCTGGATAATGGTTCCCGCTCACAATGGGCAAGAGTTCCTAATCAGAATCCAGGGCTGTAATTGGGTTGAAGGGATTTTAAATCATTAAAGTTGCATTTAGAAGGGGAATAGAAATAGAACCCCAAGATTGAATGACTCACTTAGTATTTAATGAGAGAGTCATGGAGTATTACTTATAATATTCTCTTAATGACCTTACAAGCAATGCGACTCCCCCCGCCCTCCAGGACCTATTCACGAGGCACACTTCTGCAGTCTTATGCCCACTGCTCTGGAGCAATTAATTACTGACCCATCAAGGAGTGATGGGCTCTGCGTGGCAAGCAGAAGCTCTGGTTTCTTCCCCCACTATGCTGCTCACTCCTCATCTCTCTGCCGCCTTGTGCAAGGGCCTGGCAGGAAAGGAGCTGACATTTACCATACCATAAATCATCATGCAGATTTTGGAAAGCCCAGCTCACCAGAAGAGCCATGACAGGGTGACAGAGAGCGATGTGGATGGTGTGGGGGAGGAGACAATGGAAACAGGATGTACAGGCTCTAAGGAGTGACAGCCAGTAGTCTCTTTAGAGACTGTCTTCTCCTGGTCCCCTCTGCACCTGCACATCCATATGAACATGCCAGGTCACCTCAACACCATGGTTAGTTTAGTTCCTTAACAACTCTGTCTCCATATTGCTGGGTGGTGGTTAATCTTCATTGTTCATTGAATACACTCAGAAGCACCTAGGTGATTTGGAAACCACTCTTCTGGGTATGTCTGAGAGGGCATTACCAGAGAAGTCTAAAAGAAAAATATCGTCCCTGAATGGGGTTGGTGGTTAGTCCTACTATAGGCTAGAATAAAGGGGGACAGGAGAATGCCAGCCAGAGAAGACATGCTCTCTGCTGCTTGGCCAGTTGTTTGGGCTCTGCACACACACACACACACACACACACACACACACTCAGTGCCAGCTGTAGTACACTGGACTTCACCTCTACAACCATAGTTGAAAGGAGTCCTTCTGGGAAAATGGCTCAGCATGTGAAACACTTGCCAAGCACATGAGAGTCTGAGTTTGATTTCCTAGAGTTCATGTGAATCTGGACCCAGAGTGCCTATTAAAAGATAAAAGGAAGGACAGGAGAATGCCTGGGAAGCTTGCTGACCAGATAGCCTAGTGTACTCAGCAGGGACCAGCAAAAAGACCCTGTTTCCAACAAGGTAAAAGATGAGTCCCAACATCTGAGGCTGACCTCCACAGGCAGGCCATGGCAAAATCGTGGCCATACTCACATGTACATACACATATGCACACACAATAACATAAAGCCCTTGGTGTATCCCTGACCTGCCTCTAGAATTACAGAGTAGATGATAGAGGGCATGGAACTGAATGTTTTCTCTGGCCCTGCTTGATATAAGTCCTGGGATCTTAGACATGTTGATCTCTGACTCATGGTAGACATAAAAGAATGATAGTTACCCTTAATGTAATTGAGAACATTGCATCAAGTAGGATGCAGCACCAGCATTTACTCTGGACTTTTTAGTTAAGTAGATCTGCAAAACCACAGTTATTATAAAACTGTGCTCCCTGGTATGTGGTAATAGAAGGACTGCCCAGGGCACAAGAATCTATTTAGAAATGCCTTAATACTTTGGAGAAAGTAGGGGATTCTGCATGTTTGCAGGTCATATGATTGCTTGGGGCATTCCTTCCAGGCCCACAAAGTTTGGAAGCTTGGTGCTTAATAGGTTGACCTGTCTGGGTGGCATTTAGAACCAGAGGAGGCGACTGATATGATGTCATCTGCTCTTGGCCATTAGCCTCCATTCATGGCACAATGCACTGGTGACCATGGTGCTCCTCTGGCACAATAAACTATGTCTAAATAATCAGAAATATTACAGAAATTAGTTTTGTCTTTTCCAGTATTCAATGTGCCTAGATTTCCTTTCTGGTACCCAAATTATTACATCTATTTCTCTCTTTTTTTATTGGATATTTTGTTTATTTACATTTCAAATGTCATCCCCTTTCCTCTCCAGTTTCCCCTCCAGAATCTCCCTATTCCATCTCTCCTCCCACTGCCTCTTTGGGAGTGCTCCCCCACCCACCCATCCACTTCCTTCTACCTCCCTGCCCTGGCATTCCCCTATACTGGAGCATCAAGCCTTCACAGGACCAAAAGCCTCTCCTCCCATTAATGCCTGATAAGGCCATCCTCTGCTACATGTGCAGCTGGAGCCATGGGTTCATCCATGTGTACTCTTTGGATAATAGTTTAGTTTCTTGGAGTTCTGGTAGGTTGATATTGTTGTTCTTATGGGGCTGCAAACCCCTTTAACTCCTTCAACTTTTTCTCCAACTTCTCCATTAAAGACCCCGTTCTCAGTTCAATGGTTGACTGCAAGCATCTGCTTCTGAATTTGTCAGGCTCTAGCAGAGCCTCTCAGGAGACAGCTATATCAGCTTCTTGTCAGAATGCACTTCTTGGCATCCACAATATTGTCTGGGTTTGGTAACTATATATGGAATGGATCCCCAGGTGGGGCAGTCTCTGGATGGCCTTTCTTTCAGTCTCTGCTCCACACTCTTTCTCCATATTTCCTCCTGTGAGTATTTTGTTCCCACTTCTAAGAAGGACTGAAGCATCCACTCTTTGGTTTTCTTTCTTCTTGAACATCTATTTTCTTAAATAAATAGTTGAGACATACTCTATGAAAAACACTTATATTGCTCTCAGGTCAGGTCAGTCTGGGGAGCTTCTGCATTTAACAATGCCTGTGAGTGCTGTTTTGCAAAGAAATGAAACTTCATGCTGTTCACCTAAGAGAAAGGCTGGGTGCATAACACAAGTTTTTTTCTTTTGAAACTTGCCTGTTTTATTTGCAGGACTGGTAAGAGCCACAGAATCTCCAAAAGAAACCAAATGAATACAGGATCAGCATTTTTGCAATGGTAACCTGTAGTGGATGAAGTAGCACCAGCCTGTATCTTCAGCTTGGGGGATGCTGAGGCAGTTACATCAAAATCTCGAGGCCAACCTGGGCTGTGTAATGAGACCTTGTGTCAAAAGGAAAGAAAAAGAGAAACAGAGAAGGAATAAAGACGGTGGATAGGAATGTGTTGCCTAAGCCCTTTTGACCTCTACACACAGTGTCTTAGTTTTACTGCTGTAAACAGACACCATGACCAAGACATTACTCTTGTAAGAACAATATTTAATTGGGCTTATGGGTTTAGAGGTTCAGTCTATAATCAGCAAGCCAGGAGCACGGTGAGGAGAAGCTGAGAATTCCATATCTTCCTCTGAAGGCTTCTAGACTTCCTGGCAGCTAGGATGAGGGTCTTAAGCACATGTCCACAGTAACACACCTATTCTAACAAGGCCACACCTCCTAATAGTTCCACTCCTTGGGCCAAGTGTATACAAACCATCACATACAGATTTGATGATAAACTAAGATTTTTTTCTCTATAAGTTTGTTTCTGTCCAATTAATACAAATAATAAAAGTGGAAAGTATAACATTTATATTTATACCATTTGCTATTATCAACATCCATTAGCCTACTAGAAAGGTAACGTGATGGGGGAGGGGAGGCTAAAACAGCCAGTAAAGTCTTTATTCATAACGTGATGACTGACTTAAATTTAGTAACTGAAAGCATCAGTAGTTTCATTGGTTGCAAATAACAAATGCTTGTGCCATGAAAGTCACAGCTGGAACACTGAGACTTTGTATGTGGAAGAACGTGCTATGCTTTGTACAATTAGTTTGATCCTAACAAAACTGGGACACGAAACAAAGCTAAGAGTATATTCAGTGCAGAAAGGTGCTCCATTCCTGTGGAGACCAGTGTGTGACAATCGTTTGGTGTGGCATCTTTGTCTTTTATCCTATGTCCGACCCTTTTCCTAACTGCTTTTATTGGAAAGGGCCATAGACATGCATCTTGAACTTGTGCCCTAATGAACTCCTTTTTGTGCTCTGGTTATTACTTATGCAGATGCTAGCACTGAGACAGTGTCCTAGGCAACACATCTCAGATGGTCCTGTCTGTGGCTCCTTCCCAGCTCTAATGCCGTGCTTTCGCTTTGACTTTTTAATATTTAATTACAGTGCCATGTCAGGCAAACCTGGTCTCATAACCCTCTAATGAATTAGAAAACAGACCCCTTTGTCTTTTGGGCAAAATACAGACCCCTGAACGCAAAAGTAAGTTGGTGAATCTATAGCACTTCATGCAAATTTCCCCAAGAGGTACACCCTTAGTAAATTCACATAGTTTGATGGCTAAGATTTTGGCTTCCATGTCTCCTTGGCCAGATTCTCTTGAGCAGAAAGAGCATGTTAACCCATAAATGGCTTCCCTCCTCTAATACAGACTGGGTTGTTTTGATCAAAACCACGGCAGTGTGTATGAAATCTGTTCAATATTCACGTGAACATTACATTTATGTTTGATTAGGGACGATTGCAATGTCTTCTTTGTAACAGCAGCAGCTCCCTCCCTAGATGCTGGGCAGGAGCCTCCACTATTTACAGCTGGAAGATTCAGTGCTTATCTTCCTGTGGACACCTGTTTCTTAGAGATCGTGTCTTAATTAACTCTGTGTTATCGAAACCAAAATTGTAGCAACATGACAAAATCAAATTGTAAATGAAAGATAGAGAGAAAGAACAAACTCTGCTGACCTGAGCAGGAAGCCTGGAAGTCTTCGGGGAACTGAGAAGGTGGGAGAGAGGGCTGGAGGCTTGCTCAAGGTTGCCTACTGAGGTTTGGAAGAATAACATCACATATTGTTGCCTTTGGAAGAAGACCTAAAGTGCTTCCAAGCCAGTGGTGTTCAAATCTTTTTCTATGACCTAAAACAAAATTTATTTTACTAGTGATCAGCATATGTGCATATTTTCTCATCTATCACATTTCATTTCTGATTAAATTGTTGATTTCATGACCCCACTGCAAACACACAATTTGAAGATGACCCAGCAGCCTTCTCATTGAAGTCCTCAGTTTACAAGTTCAGAGTAGTTTGCCTCGGGTAGGTTATAAGCGGGCATTCTTGAACTCACATTTTTCAGCTCTATAGACTTCCTCAGTGGCCCCAGCTTTAGCATTGTCTCCAACATTAAATTCAGACAGGCCTAAGGAACAGGACTCCCAGGTGCCTTGCTGTTCTCAGGCTAATAGACTGAGAACCTGTGTAAAATTCAATGCCATGAATGGTTTCTGGGGAAAGCCAGTCATTTGCACTTTCATTTCCTCCCAAGCCTTCCAATCCTAGCCTACCTAATCCTTTACCTAGTTCTCTTCCACTTTCCCCCCAAAGTGAGCCAAGTCCTGCTGTTGGTACTCACCAACATTTAAGTCTTCCTTATTCACTTGGTAACTACAAATGCATATGAAGAGAGCTTTTGTTTCCCCTGCCTGCTTGGGCCGAGCTTTAGAGTACTGACAGGAGTGTGTCATTGAAATCCATCCGGCTGATAACCACACCCACTTGCCTTCTTGCTGTCTCTCCTGGAAGCAATCTATGGCCTAACAGAGTTTGTTTAGTACCCTGGGCAAGATTGATCTGCATGGTTGATAAAATATGCACTTCGTGTTGTTTTCCTGAGTGGAGATTGATTCAGAGGCTGGTTAGCCAGCATCCACAGGGTCTGTCCCCGGCAGAAGAGTAATCAAGTGGGAAGGGAGTACAGACCCAGACAGTCAAAGGTTCAGCTTGCATATGTAAGCCCCCAGTGAGTTGTGCCACCAGCACCTGCTTCAGAAATGATTGAATTGCTGCTTCTACAACCACAAGTGGTGGTGGGAGCCAGCCTTGCTCATTAACTTCTTAGACACCCATCGAGTCCTTTCCCTCTGCACTAGGCATCTGGCCACACAGAGTCTCAGAGGACAGTATTGACAGATGTGCAACTTCCAACTGTGGACGGCCACCTTGGTTCTACCTGGGGCTAGCGGCATTGTCTCTCCTTGCTGAGGAATCTTCTATTTTCTGAGCACTCCTCAAACACTCGAGCTCGCGCGTGCACGCACACACACACACACACACACACACACACACACACACATACACACACACACACACTCACACACACTCACACACATGCACACATGCACACATTTTTAGCTCTGTTGAGATGTGGAAGGTGAGCTATCAGCTGGGAGTTAATGACAAGTATCACTGTCAAACTTTCCAAAACGGAGTTCCGTCCGATGGTGACGTCAAACTTCTGCGAAGGCCTCACAGAGGGGAATATGACAGCTTTTTCAATCCAGTTATCAAAGTATTTGCAGTTCTGAGCAGGTGAAACAATAATGCAATCTTAGCACCGGATGCTCATTTGTATCTGAGTGTTTCAATAAATAAAATGGTGGGGGAAATGAAAGCAGACCTGTTGTCTCCAACCCACTAAATTTAATATCCAGGCTATTGACTGACAGCTTTTTATCACTATAATTAGTATGGATTGTTTCTGAGGCCATTGATCAGCCTTCCTACCTCTCTGGACTTGAGTTGTTGCTTTTTTTCTCTCACTCTGGTCCTCCCCACCCTTTTATTTCAATATTGATTTTGACAGTGGTGTTCCACCACAGAGAGATTGCTCACTCAGACAAAAGAAAACTCAGGGTGACATCAGCCTTCTCTTCCCTGCTGACCTGTGACCTGACTCCTTGGTACCAGTGGCCTTCTGCTTCTTTGTTCTGTACACAGGGCTCTCTTCTGGGAAAAGCTACACTGAATTAGCCATGAAGCCTGTGTTCAGTGAACACCTGTTCAATAAATGAACATTCCTATTTACTCTGGCATCATGACAGAATAGGATGAAGCAAAGATGCATCGTTGCCAGACAATCAATTCTATATAGCACAGGCTAGAAACTGTAGTCAATTCTATATAGCACAGGCTAGAAACTGAAGTCAATTTTATATAGCAAAGGCTAGAAACCTATTTCTTCTCACCACATTTTGCCAGTCCAGTACTGTTCCCTTCTCACCCTGTGTCTCCATCACCAGGGGATACAATTGCATTCCTCAGTATCTCTTGCCTTATCTATGATGGCCTCACATCCTGTTTTGCTAAACCCAACCTTCCATTCCTAGATTCTGAACAGGGTGGCAGGAAAGATTGTGCAAAATACCAACTTTCACCACACTCCTCAATGTCTGTGTGTAATCTGCTTGACATAGCACATGTCACTCTCTGACCCAGACCTTCTTTCTGGCCTCTGGTCCCCAGTTCTAGGCGATTGAGTTTAGCACTCCAGGAAGATGGAGTTGCCTGTTGTTTTCCTTGCTCTTAACTGCACTGTACCTCTATGGGGTTTTCCCCCATAATGCTTTCTATTCTTTTTCTCCTTGACTTCTCTTTATTCATCCTTCAGGCAGAAGTCTGAGGGCACCTGATGTGGAGAGAATTTTTTCTTCTGGAATTTTGATACAGGGTGCCTCTTACTTAGTCTCCCAGTGAACGGGGTTGAGGAGGTGCCAATATCCCTTCAGGTGAAGCACAAGCAAGCTATCTGCTATGTTTGGAATGTGTTCCATATTTCAGACGTTATGTCCATTGTAGTGATACTGAGAAATGGTAGAACCTGTAAGAGCTAGAGCCTAGTGGAAGGTAATTGGACCACCTGGGAGCTACTATTAGAAGGGAATAATACAGATCTTACAGAATGAGTTAGTTGTCTTAGGGGTCGATTGGTATAAAGTGTGGTCACACCATACATTTGGCCTCTCCTGTATGTGGTGGTTTGTCTTCTCCACTATTTTGTAAAGTAACCTAGGAGGAGCCTAAGGAGACCTAATACCTGGGGTTGCTTAATCTTTCAGCTTCTGTAACTGTAATCTAAATAAGCATACCTTCTTTATGGAGTAGGAAGCTCTGGCTGTTTTATTATTAACCGGGAGGTGGTGGAAGATATTATCTTTCCTTAAAGATCTCCTATGTTTCAGATCGGTTGCAAGCTAGGTTAGTTTTGTAAGTTACACAATGAAGTATGCATTTCACACCAGTTTTTCTAATGGAGTATATTCTGCCTCGTTTTGAGGTAAGATCAAATTGTCAGCAAAACTTATATGAAGGACATTTCCTAAGGAGAGGAAATGCTAAATATTTCTAGAAGTGCCCCTTGAGCTGGTACTGGCATGACTGTCCTGCTGTGCTGGTGACAGCCTCCGGTCCCAGGGCTGTGGGCAGTGTGGAACCTGTCTCCACACATCTTGGAATAAAGCCTCCCTCAAACTTCCAGGTGCTTGCACACATCATGAGTCTGGTGTCAAGCCATTAAACTGAGTGCAACTCTCTCCTTCAGAACTGAGCACAGCAGAGCAAAATTGGACTGTAAAGCGCCCCATCCCCCCCTCACATTCCTTGGCCCCAGGGAGCCTGAGGCATCTACAATGCAAATTGGCCTTGTGAAGAGCAGTGTGTGCCAGGGTCTGCCTTCATCTGATCCCTATCCCGAGTAGTGTTGAACAGCAGCAGCAGATGTTCCTGGAGGTGACTCCCTAGATGCTCACAGGCATGGCAGGCACAGCACAACCTCCTCACTCAGGCTCTCTCCAAGCTTACAGAAGACGAGTTTGACAGACTGAAACCAGTTGGCGCATGTTCTCGGCCAGATTGGAATCCTGCCCTTGCCCAGGTTTGGGGGTCCACTGCGGCTTCAACTAAAGCTCACTGAAGACATGAGATTCTTAGCTGCCTGGACTCTTTTTGCCTTTGCGAGTGTGTTAGCATTTCTAATCTCAGGCAGTTTGTTGCTGGGGGGAGCACCACTGCAGGCTCAGGAACTTTGCTATGTTCAGGCATATGAAAATGCCTTCCTGCATTCTTCCCCTCAGCTAGGTTAATTAACTTTTGAACTATCAAGTGATCACCAGATTATATTTATTATTCTACCTAATTCAGTTATTCATGTGGCTAGGGGCCAGCAAAAGTGAAGGCAAATGTCTGTCTTCCATTCCAGAGATGTCTTCAGAATTTACATGTGTCTGAAAGACACGCCAGTCATCCTATGTCGCCTCCTAGCTCCATGTCTTAAATGTGCCACTGACTGGCTGTAGATCTGGTCGAGAGACATCCTGTTTTCTGAGATTCCATTTCCTCTACTCTAAATAAAGTTCTTCTGGGTTGTGTGAGGGTTGAGGGGGGCACAGATGCATGGCCTGGACAGAAGTGTGAGGTTATTAAGTGCCTTTTCCTTTATCCTTGATAGCTTTACAAATGGCCTTCTTATAGGGATTTCTGGTCCATGGCATTTTTCATCTTCAGATAGTCTCTCTGGTGCCATGTCACACTTGCACATAACAGCCACGTGTATATGGATACTGTGGGTGTATGTGAAGATATTTGCTCCAATATTTAAAGTAGACATTTCTGAATTAAGGTGATGATGGGCAGTTAATTTCCTTTATTCACCATCTTTCCTCCCTCCCTCCCCTGTCTCTTTCCTTCTTCTCAATTTTCTATTTATCTTTCTGACCTTATATTCTTCTTTTCCTACATGGATATTTTTAAAAGCAGTAAGGGTTATAAAACACTAACTCCTTTCAAAAATGATCCAACAGGAATTTGGGTAAAATGGGTGGTCTGGAAACCCAGCACTGTCACTTTGTGTGTTTTTCCTCTCCCTGGGAGATCACCCTGTTTGCCCTAGTCTCTACCACCTTCCTCCCAACCCTGGCTTCTAAGGCAGCTCCAAGGAGGGCAGGTGCTCTGAACCCAGAAGAATCACAACTGAGATTATGATGTTCCTTCCTGTAGCTGTGCCCACTTAGTGAGGATGAATAGAGACTCTGAACTCAGAAAACTCCCAGGGGGAAAGCACTGGTAAGTTTGGGATAAATAAATGTGTGCTTATTAATTTAATACATATGGTTAGAACATGAACCCGTCTGTACTGGCGCAGAAAGAAAAGCTATTCAAATTTATCTATTGGAGGAGATGCAACAAGAGAAATCAATCCAGCGGGAAGAACAGAAAGTGTGAGGAGTATCAGGTAGTCTAAAGAGAGATGAGGCGGGGGGCACTGAACAGGAGCCTGTGTTATGAAGCAAGAGTAGAGAGAGCAGGAAAGAACCAAAGGCCTCAGTGGAAGGACTATCATCCCAAGCTTCCAGGATAAAACTAGGGTGCTGAAGCCGCCGCAGATGCATGGCTAATTGTCCCTAATTATCCTGAGCTGACCTCTCCAGGTTGGAGTCCCAGGCAGTTATCTGGCTGGCTAGCTGACACTGCAGGTTTCTGTGACTTCTCAGCTTTGATGTCCAGACTCCAGAGTACTGACCTGATTGCTTCATGCTGGGGGACATTGGCTTGGGAAAGTTCTCACTCTTCTCGTTTTTTTTTTTTTTTTTTTTTCCCCAGTAACCTCAGGTTGCTTTCCCTATGAAGAAATTCAGGGCATTCTTTCCAATACCTGCACCAGCCTTCAGGAGGCCCGAGGCAGCCCATGTGAACCATCCTTACCAACCATCCTAGTCCCTGCTCTACACCCAGCCTCTTCTCTGCAAAGACATCTAGGCAGTGCTCTGCGGAGAAGAGGCTGGGTGTGGACCTGTAGCCATCAGTGAAATAGCAAGGCTCAATTACTTGCTCCCTGAAGCTGAAGCAATTGCCATTATCCTGCATAATATTACTTGACCTACGTTTTCACTTGAAAGCTTTCAGTTACCAGTTTGAATGTTGAGTTATAAACACATTCAAATTACAAGAATGAGAGGGGCAGACCAGCAGTGCCCACCATGTTTCCCACCTCCACCTTCTCTTCCCTTCACATTTGGCATGGCATTTACCTGGCTTCTCCATGGTGCCAGTCATCAGATGGTCTACCTAAAGGGTACTTAATCCCAAGTAATAAGGTAGCCGCTTACCCACGAAAGCAGTATCAATGTCCATGACAGGGAGATTTCAGCCATCTGGATTCAAAGGGTCAGATTATCCACTGGCAGAGAATTATCAAGCAGCTCCGTGTGGAGCAGCCACGTGACCACTCCAAAGGCGCTGCCAAGACAGGAGGTTAGTAAACAGAAGTACCCGCAGGAAGGCTTCCAGGTTGGCCACAGCCCTGGCCACTTGGCATTTACACAGCTTCCTCTCTGCGGCATCCCATCTGTCTGTGCCCACACCCACTTAGAAGCTGTCTGCAGAGAGTTTAAACAAACTCAGGCCCACGAGCTGACTTTGTTTGAGATGTTAAAAGTCCAGAACTGAGTGGATCTTCAGGGCAACTCTTAAGCATCCACAGCACCCTTTCCCTAATGGGCAGGCAATTCCTACAGTGTTGTGAGGCTGCATGATCTGCTGGAGCTGAGTGCAATGGTGACTGGAATCATTTCCCCATAAACACATGAAACACAGCAAGGAGGTCGGTGTCTCTGCTAGTTTATTATGCGTTTTCTAGAGGCAGGGCTCGGAGTTCTCCATGCAGTCCAGGAATTTTGAAAATTAAAACTTCCAAAAGTATATGGAACATCCCCAACAATGCAGGCATTCTTTAGTATGCCAGGTGTTCACTTATCAGGTACCACATTAGCCCCTGTGGTCTGAAGCCAGATCCCTTCTTTGGACTTGTTGGCTATGAGATAAAGGACCAGGCCTTGTGACTACAGGCTAGCACCCAGTCAATGTTCTCCGCTGACTTCTGCTTGTAGTCCACTCACAGGATGCATGAGTAGATGTGCACAAGGATTTGGTACCTATTGATACTACCCTGTCTTCCTCAATGTACTCAAGCAGAATAGGGTTTAAATAAAGATGCTGAGTTTTGCTTGTATTTGTTTTCCCACATGAACTAAAAACAGCTTTCTGGCCAGTAGTCTAAGAGTCTAGAACAGGACCTCATTAAACCCAGCTTTCTGAGTTTCTAGGGCTTATCATTCTTAAGTTCTTTGTCCTGCTTTGCTGGGACCACCTTGAGTGTTGATATATGAAGGGCCCAAGCTCAAGTTTCCTTTTGTACCCTGGTTCCCTATGTATATTGGGATAATTTGCGTAAGTCCACACCTTTGTGCCTCTCTTACCTCTGATTTAGAGTAGCAATGCTTTGAAAGACAGCCCCACTCCACCCACCAGTCAACCAACATGGATGAGTTTAATGGGTGGTTTCAGCAGCATATCATAGGTGCGAATCTCAAACAGACTTACCAATTCCTTTCTCATGCACAAGGCTTCTCAGGATGGAACTGTAGGGTTCAAACTTATTCCTGCTCCTCCAGGCATCACTATCTCCCTTACTCTGAGTCCACCTCCAAAGCATATCCCTACTCTCTACTTCTGTTTGTAAATCCACAACTTGCATTTTGTCTCACCATCACCAAATGGTGATAGATTCTTGTACTTCCTAACTGGCTCTCTGATACTAAGATCATTGTGTTACACTGTCCTCTGGGAAAAACAGAAACATAAGAGAGAAACTATACACCAGGTTATTCCCCAATGTAAGATCACTGACCAAACTTTTACACTTAAAACTAGGGCTAGTTACCAACAAGACCTGTAAACCCTTCCCCCTCCTATATCTACTTGTACAAGTCCACTGTGAATGGACGGAGTAGTGTAGCCAACTCCACTGATCTGCTCTTAGTTCATGGAAAATACCCCTGTGCATCCTTGTTCCTTACTATATGCTTACCCAGCTCTCTTAGGACTGACCCAGCTCTCCATTTTGATACCTCCTGATTACCTCTTAGATATCAAGACACACATGTTCTTCTGAAGATCTGCCTCTGTAGAGGCACAGCCTCGGCACATACACTTGACTTGACTGTTGCCCTTCTCCAGCCCATTGTCCTGTGTGCTGTCTTCCGAATCCCAGGCCTTTCTAAAATCATGTGTCAACCTATCTCGGTTCTGTCTAGCACCTCAGCTCCAGGAAGGAGGAGGGCTTTGTGTTCTGAGTGCTGTAGCTGTGTGCCTTGTACCATCTCTGGTGCAAACTCAGAACTGGACCAGTGACTGTGAACATGGGATGGAAAAAAGAGGCTTGTACTCCTGTTGGCCAGTTTGCTTGGCCTTCTGAGCACCAGTAAACTTAGTAATTAACATCCTTTTAGATCTCACCATGACTCATCGCTGCCAAGGACACTTGTGTCTCTGGAGAGCTGCATTGCTAGCAGATGGTTGCAGTGTAACCATAAGTATGCATGTGCCCAGTTTATTCTTTAAATCACATATGCTTGTGGCATGGGGTTTGTGTTTCTCCTCTTTCAGCTAAATATCTTCTCTGTAAATGTCTTTACTCATATTCATGTTTGGCTCAATTTTTATAGCAAGAAACAATCTAATGAACTCGGTAGGCTTTTATTTCTTATTAGAAAATTACATTAATTCATCCCTTAATTTCTGGATATATTTCCAACTTAGATATAAACAAATATTGTAATTTCTTGAACATACTAATTCAGAGAGAATAGATTTTTCCTATCATCTTCTTGGAAAGAAGGTAAGTAAGGTTGAATTCTTATCTTACTCTTATAAAGATAGTGAGACAGTGGCTTAAATGTTCAGGCCAGCAAAATGGCTCAAGGATCAAAAGTGCTTCCCTTGCAGGTATGATGACTCAACTTTGATTCTCAGAACATGCTGGGACATCAGAGAGTTGATACCCGATGTTTATCTTCTGACATTCCACCTGCATACTGTGCACATGCCCACATTCACACATGATACACATAGACACACAAAGACACAAATAAAAATTCAGCTCAATCAGTTTCTCCCTGGTGGCAATGAAGTGGTTTAGTCTCTGGCAGTGATGTGCAGGAAAAAGACACTCCCAAGACTGTGGGCATGCTTACAAAGGATCCCCTATCTCTGTTCCCAGTGCTGAGGCTCTCTGCAGTCCTGAGCAGACTAGCAACTCACAGTCTCCCATGTGCAAAATGGGATTGTTTTTAGATCAGGAAGAACCTAATAAACTGACCTTTTGAAACAGACTGTAGATGCTTCAAACAGCAAACATTTTAGCTGAGAAGAAATGACTCACCAGGTTTCAGATGTATTCTTTTAAAGGTGTTCTATCTAAATTGTTCAGTCTGTAAAATAGAATAATAAATGGTTTCCAGCCAGCCACTCACCTCGATCAGGAGAGTGGAGACTCTCTCTCTAATCACTATTAACAATAAAGATATATTACCACAAGTTTATATTTTTCTGGGGAAACTTTCAATGGTTTGTGCTTGAGGCAGAAGAGAACCAGTTTGATATGAATATAGGCATTTTGGCAAGGGATGAGGGAAACTTTGCCATGTTCAATGGGAAGCTGCAGATGACTCAGATCAGAAATAGCTACTACACAGCACAACAAAAGGTCACAAGATCCCTTTCATATTTGTAGTCTTGGTTGTTCTGAAAGAGGGTAGAACTACTCTCTCTGCCCTTGTTTATCATCTACCAGTACATAGCCTTCTTTATGTCATACAGCCTCGTTGGCGACTGACGCAGGCTGAGACACGGATATGCAGCTTGATGCATGTTAAATAGGCCATAGATGCAGCAATTGTGCGTCATTTTCCTGATCTATTATATAACAGTGATAAACAAGTGAAAGAAACCAGTGTCCACGCACTTGGCTGAATTTAACAACTTAGAGACATATTACATAGAAGGGCATGGCTAACCTTTTATCAGAAAAAAAAAAATGACAAAAGAATCAGAAGGATATTTTCTTTAAGTAAAGGAGACACTTAGTAAACATTGGAATTTCTTAAGAGTACCTTATGTATTTCTCTGAGTTGATAGAAAAGGATGCTTCTGCCCTGAAATGGGGCACGGCTAGTGGAGTGCATAGCTCTCTGTTGGGGGAACAGTTGCTGCTGGGGACTGAATGTACAGGCAACAACGAGACAGACAGCCACTGTTATCCACATTTCTCTTAGAGCCAACTTAGAGTCGATGCTTCCTCATCATCTGTCTCTAGGTTCTCAGAAAGTAAGATCCAGACCCGATCACATATACTGACTTGAGGAGCAATGTCTGAACTCTTCCTTTACACATAGTCCATTGCCTGGGGAGGCATGACATAGTTCCAGGGAGGCCAGTATAAACAAAGCTATAGGCTGCTGGTCAGTCTTCCTCTAGATGAAATAACAGGAACCCTGTTTTCTTATTTTCAAGATGGCAGAGATTATCTTCCTTGGTCACAGTTGGAGAAATAGCTGTGGCAGGGAGGGGTTGCTTCTTACCTCCAGAAGAGACTTGGAAGACACTTGACTAACCTGCTGGGCCTATTGGACCATCGCTTATGACTTTAGACACAAGGAACGTTTACACTGGTGAGACCTTGGAAGTGGTTCTTCACAGACACTCTTCTAGTTATTGTTCATCACCTTTACCATAAACACACACACACACACACACACACACACACACAGTCAAACACACCATTCAAACTGCCAGATATCTTTAATCAAGTTCAGAACTGGCTTTCTTTCATCATATAAACAAAACAAAGCAATAGAAGATATGTTTTAAACCTTTATTTACCGTGTGCATGGGCAATGTATATACATATAGAAGTTGGAGGACAATGTGAAGGAATCTATTCTCTCTTTCTACCATGTGAGTTCCAGGAATATAACTCAGGTTTTCAGTGCTGATGGCCAGTGGGGTATACTGAGCCATCTTGCCTGGTCACTGGATTTCTCTTTTGTTACATGCCTGGTCCATGCAGTTCAGGCCCAGCATCAGTAAGGTACTTCATCTGGGTGTTCATAAGATATTCACTCAGGGACTTGGTTTTTAAATAACTTTGGAATCATTGCCATGGTTGTAATAAATGCCTCTGTGATTTGCATTTAAATAGCATTTTCATCCAGAGATCACAAGAAGGGAAGCTATCTTAACTCAATATCATGACCCAAATTCTCTCCATCCAAAAACCAGCCTATGTGCATAAGGTACACATCTCTTCCTCCGTGGCTCCTTCTACTCTTGGTCCAAGCAGCAGTGGGTGGAGGGTGGGAGAAGTACAAAGGCTCTGAATCACTGGACTTGAACTCACACCTGCACCTTCAGCCCCCAGGCAGTTGCTCTGCCTTTGGCTAGGGACCTGGTAAGCAGGAGATGGAGGCCGACTGGGCTTTGCTTCCTCATTCCAAAATATCTTGAGATGTCAGTGAAGCTAACTGAGAACTAGTGTGACAAAAGGCAGTAAATCTGTCTCCCAAAACCATGTGAGTAGTCATTTTCTAGCGTAAAGGAATACCTACTTTGAAAGATCCCATGGAGACATTTGGGTTCATTGTTAAAGCCACGGATGACTGAAGAACTGGCAAATTCAGAGTGAAGAGGAATTTTAAATGAGCATCAGACACAAGCCTTTATTACCACCAGTGACAGCCCCATCCTGAGGACTCTTTATCCACGGCATGGCCTTTCCTGTAGCCTCCCATCTTTCTGTCTCTTCATGTCATTCTTCCCCATCTTGTGGAAGGATTCTGTTGCATACTGTGCAGTTGAACTTATTTCTTCATCAACACATTTTTCTCTGTCCTATAGATTCTTCAAACGGCATCCTTTGAAGATGTGTTTCTATTCAGGCACAAGCTTTTGTTTAAAAAAATAAAAGAAGTGTAAATACGGAATGTTATTGAAAGGGTCTTATCTTGCTTTCAACATGACATCTAAAAATATGTTTAAAATAAAGAACAAATGCTGTACATGGCATGTGTCAAGACATCTAGCTTTCTATGGAGAGAGCTGGGGAGCACTTTGAAAGCACTGATTTCCCCCAACAAAAGCATTTTATAAGTCAGGACCAGCCCTGCCCCACCCCCAGTCCTGTTTCCTATATGTCCTTTACTGCTCCACCAAGAGGGGACAGTACAGAATGCTAGGATTCCTTCCTTGTTCTGATCACCAGCACTAGACTGTATCCAATGACCACACTACTTGAAGTGCCATCAACCTACTTTCTTACAGGCAAGACTTCTTTTCTAATCCTTGGCCATTTATTCTGCACACCTCTGTGCCCCCCCCCCCCTTGTATCAAAGAGAGATTCTCTCCTGGTCTAATATATCCTGATTATGGTTTCTGCTCCCTCCACTCCTCCTTCTTTTCCCATTTCCCTAACCGTCAAAATCCAGTTCTTTTTGTTTGGTCTTTCATTAGAAAACAAACAAGCTTCTAAGGGACAATAATACAATTTGATATGATAGGATCTGATAAGGCAAAACAAAAACTATCATATCAAAGTTGAACAAGGCAGGCCGATAGAAGGAAGAGAGCCCAACAAAAGGCATGCGAATTAGATAGCAACTCATTTGAATACTCAGTAATCTCATAAAAAACACTAAGCTGGAAGCAATAATGTGCACACAGAGGACCTGGTATAAGTCCTGTACTGCCTCAGTCTCTGTGAGTTCAGATGAGCTTTGTATTTAGAGGACCTTGTTTTTGGTTTCATTGGGTTTTTTTTTTTTTTTTTTTTTTTTTGTGTTCTCTGCCCTCTTCAGCTCTTAACTCTTTTCTACCGCTTTTTCAGCAGGATTCCCAGAGCTCTGATGGAAGGGATTTGATAAGTCGTCCCATTTAGGTCTGAGTATTACAAGGTCTTTCTCTCTCCGAGTAACAACTGGCTGTGTACATGGGTTTCTGTATTTGTTCCAGCTGCTGCCAGATAGTTACTCTGCCCATCCATGTAACACTTTCACAATCCTTTAGGAACAGGAGGGTGTTGAGAGTTGACATTAGCTTTTTAAACGCTGAAGTAGAATAATTTTGACATTGCTGTGCAGGACCTTATATATGATCAAGTTTAACCTCCACTTGAGGTGGTTAACATGAGGGTAAAAAGTGCGTAAGAGATGCTTTGAATTGGCCAAGGTTATACAATTAATTATAGATAGCGCCTTAAGAACAAGAATTTGGTGAAATGTCTAGTATCTTGTGATATATTTATTTATGAAATGACTATCAACCCAAGCATTTAGGAATTTGAATTATAGTGACTTGTAGCAAAAATAAAGTGTGGGATGTATTTTTGTTCAAAGCTGAATAGTATTGGATGGCTTTCACAAGTATGGGCAAGTATATGTATCTGTGTACATACACACATACACATATCAATACACACAAACACGGATAACTGGAGTGCATCTGTCCATGTATTCGTTTCTTCAACCACTTCAGGAATGTTCCAGGAGGTTACTCTGATTTTCACTGAGTACCTTTACTCACTGAGCCAATTTTCCTGTCTATTGGCTCTCCTTTTTGTCATGTATGTTGTTTGTGATAGTTATATATCACACTTGCTTTATGCAGTCATCTATTAATAATGGACAAATCTATATGTTGGCTATTATGGTTTTCATACTAGGAACACAATCATGCAAATATAAGACAGTGACTTGTTTGCTATGGGGAAAAGTGGAATTGTTGACTCCAGTAGTAACCATTTATGACTGTGAATGAACTAAGAAGGCATTTTGCTAAGTTAAGTCACCATGTAACCCAAATACAGAGACCAATGCACTTATGTGAAGAATCTGAAATAGTCAAATGCATAGAGGCAGAGAGCAAAATGATGTTTCCTAGGGCAGGGGGTGGGAGAATGGGAAGATGTTTGTCCTCAAGTACAATGTTTTGATACAACAAAATTTGAGATCCCCTCTCATAGCTTTTAGTATCATTAATAAAATAATTTAAGAATAGACTCAAATGGGAACTCAAAGAAAAATTTCTTAGACATTAAAACGGAAAACTTTTTAGGAAGTCAAGAAGTTTATCTCAATAATTGTCCAGAGAATGGGTAGGAGAGAAGGGGGAAAATCCATGCTGTTTAATCTGGCATGAAGTTTAGACACATGGCTAACAAATACTCACTTGGTAAGGAAGCTTTAGAGGAAAAGTAGGGATGAGCACACTATTGGGAAAACTGAGTGTTAGGAAAAGGATCCTTAGAAAAGACATAGACAAAAAGAAGTTACACTTCTCTGAATATACAGAAAATCAAGGAAACTTACCATGCATGCTTCATGGCTCTCACCTCATAAACTAGTTTACTGACAGTGAAGATTCTGGGAAGGCAAGTACGGTAACTTTTTTAAAGGTTTGAGTATCCTGCCTACCTCTTCAGAGTGGCTTAAGATGATCTCACCTTCCAAGAGGTGATCTCTTGGCCAAGTGAATGACTGCCCCAACCAAATTTTGGGTGTCCACCCAAATCAGAGCTTTGTTCAGCTTCATGAGCTGAAGTCTCTTTATGCTAAAGTTACAGCTACAAAGACTGATTCTGGAGTTTTAACACATGCAGTGAGAATGACTAACATGGCTGCATTGTATTTGCAAAGATTTGCTGCAATTTGCTGAGAGAACTTAAATTCTCACAACAAAGAAAACGGTAACTAGGTAATGTGATGGACATGCTAATTATCTTGATTGTAGTGATCATTTCACAATGTATACATATATCAAAACATCATGTTGTACACGCTAAATATATATAATTTCTATTTGCCAATTATGCCTCAATAAGGCTAAAAGGAAAAAAAAAAAAGAAAACTTGGTACTGTGAAGGGGGAAAAGTAAAGAGAGGTATGAGTAACATTTTCCTATCAGGAAAACAGAAACATTTTTTTCACAGGACTGATAAAGCTTTGTGAAAGAAGAGGCTCCTGTCTGTTCAAGGGAGTCCCCACTATCCTCAGTCACTGTAGGGCAAGCCAGTAGCTTGAGAAACCACTGCTTGGCCCTATGACCTGGGGATAAAGCCATGACTTAATATTTCTGGGGCCACTTGCCCTTGTTCTAATGTTGACTTATTTAGTGAGATGATGGTGCTGAATTCTTTTTCTTTCCTTGATTATCTCTCAAACCTTGTAGGGATCTTAGAAAGCAGGGTGTTGTAAACACTCTCCAGCAGAGCCCGGTGAGCTCAGTTATTTTACTTTCTAAGTTCTGTGCCCACCTTCTCTTTAATTCGGTAGGGTATAAACAAGGCAGGTCTTTTGAAAATACTGTTCTGTGTGCCAATCTTATTAGAGACTCTGCTCTCCAGACTTTGAGAGCTATAGCATGTTCTAAATTTAGCCTGGTACTCTCTTCTCCCGTTCTGACTATCTGTTGTGCAGCACCAATCTCCATTTCCCTGAACAAAGTGCCTGGGTCAGGAGGTCACTGTAGTTTCATCCTTAGACTGAGTTGGTTGCGCATGGGAGTGCATGGGAAAGATGGAGGAGCAACTGAGATACTGAAAGACAACCAGTTTTCCTACTTTTCCAGCTCAAAGGACTTCAGATGAATCACCTGAGTGCAGAGAGTGGGTGGGACTAGAGCAATAGGGGGCACACCTGATCAAAGAGAGAGAGAGGAGGCTCTCCTGCTTGATACATAGTTTTTCTCCTTGATTCCATCTTTACTACCAGATACGTAAAGTATCGCAGAGAATGAAAGCAATCTAAACCTATGAAATGAGTCTCAAGGAGAGAGAGAAAAAAACAAAAGTGATCAGGCAGACAGTGTGGGAACTTACAAGGAATTCTCTTCAGATGGTTAGATTGTTACATGGCATCAGGTGAACCAAGACGAACTCACCAGCTCCACCCAAATCATAGACATTCAGAGTTCTTGAGGACCTTCCATTCCCTTTCAATTCTGCATCAGAGAACTCCTGTTGCAAAGCAGCAGCGGACATTTAAAATAATCGCTGTTCTGTATTGCGGCTCTGCTCTTCCAGGAGTCCAGTTGACCCTCTAGCAATACAAATGGTATTTCAATCTTGCTGCGTGAAAACAAAACCTATTTACCAAGTTGTCCATGAGGGAGGGCAGGATTGCTCTTTTTCTTTCTGCTTTTTATTGAAATTGAAAGCAAGAGCAAGGATGCCAGTCATCCAGCCTAGGGTCTTGTGTGGGGACGTTCCCTAGTCTGGATGGCCCTCCTTATTGAGCTTCATGGCCATATTACATGTACACTCATCTGCTGGAAGCTAAACTGAAGATTAAAGACTGACTAATCACTATTCTCAGACACAGAGGGCTCTGGTATGATGAAGAGCTTGGAAATACCTGTTAGGTCGGGAATGACCTTTACCAGTGTAAATGATGCTATCAAAAGGTACCTGTGGGTACACTGGCTCCTCTCAGGCAGCAAAGGCAATGGGCTAAAGTCTGCTTGCTTGTGGTATGTTACAGTAGCAATAAACTGGGACCATGAACCACCTGACAGGCTTCTCGTTCTCCCACTGGCTTCTTGCTCTGTCCCACAATCATTATCTGATGTATTTGTGAATTATGCCTCCTTGGTGTACAAGCTCTATAAGAACAGAGCTGAATAGGGGAGGGATCAGTCACAAGCATTATATAGAACAGTAAATATTCCAAACATCTGTTGCACTTAAGCTTAATCCAGTCAACAGTAATAGGCATCTCTTTAGTACCTTGCCTAACTGTGGCCCTCAATGTCCCTGCACCAGAACCAACAATTTTGCGCTGACCATTTTAAATCAGTCTTCTACCACCTGCCTTCCTCTGCACTATCCCACATTAGTTATAATGTAATATAAAGCAGATTTACATAGCATCGTAACGATAGATTTAGAACTCCTCATAGGCTTACAATCTCTGTACGTTGCAGCTTCAGACAAGTTTCTTCATTTGAAACACATAAACCGAGAAGATGGACTATCATCCTTGTTGTGTAAACTTACATGTTCTTAATGCTGAGACACCAGCTGGGTGTAAAGTTCTCAAGTATTATTAATTACCTGTGGTTCAGATCAATGCACAGGGCTTGTCTAGAAAGCCATTTACTCCTTAGGTGAACGGCTAGGAATGCCATATGCAGCAATCAAAAATATGAGAGAGCTGCACGTAGATAGGGGATGAGAAGAGGCGGGATTTGGCATTCTATCTCCCCAGTGCAGATGGCAGAGAATGAATCTTGACTTGGCAAGGCAGACATATTAAGGTGGAGGTGGCTAGGTGTCTTTATCTTAACAACCCACCAACAGAAATGGCAGAGAAAAGATGCAAGCCCTGGAACTCATGCTTCCTCAGTAACTACAGCTATGTGCAATTGTGCAAGCAAGAAAAAAAAAAAAAACTCACAAGTTCTTATTTCACCTGGGTAATGCTCGCATCCCAAAGAGCTTCAGGAAGGGCACTAGGAAGAGAAAAGAGCCCACCAAGGAGCAGAATGATGAAGTGGCCCTTTAAATATAAATCTCTGGAGCCCCAAACCTGGTAGATGTTCCCTTAAGTATTCAAATGAGATTGCAGCATCAGATTGGTATGCATTAGGCTGGTTTCAATGAAAATTAACATGTAATTGCTTCAAATGAAGTAAGTGAGGAGGTAATCTGTTCTTAAATTGGATTCCCAGGATTTTGTGGTACCATAATGCAGCTGTGAAATGAAATATATTTTAAGGATGATGTCCTCAAGGGGGTGAAAGAGCTGGCGGGGGGAGCCATGATAGTATATAGTAGAAAGACACTCCTCTCTGCCCAGCCTGCCCCATTCTTCCTCAGCCTCACCCTCCAACTTCCAGAGGAGAAAAGAAGCCCACTCCCTTCCATTGGTGGCTTATTTTCTCTGCTGCGTAAACAGGGTTTCTTTCATAGGCATGAGCTGGTATCCTTTAGTCTTTATTGGATCTGAAGTAGTTTGAGGAGTCTGTGTGTTCCAGGGGCCAAATTTTTGTGGTCTTTTCACAAAGGGAACACACTCATTCTTCAGCTATTGTCGAGGGATGTACTGTCACAGTGCCCATACTGACCGAAGGAAAACTCGTCCCTCTTTGTGATCTTAGTATCTGAAAATGGGGACATGTATCCTTGACCCTCAGGACTGACCCTTTCAAATATCAAAGCCTGGAACAGGAACAGCTCCAGTGGCAACAGCAGCCAACTTCATTACCACCATCTTCTCCAAAGCATAGGTTCAGCCAAATCAGCCCCTTCATCCCCCACCCCTGCTAAAAGCAATGATCTGGTCTGTGAAGTCTGAAGAGGAGCCTGGGAATAATTAACCTCCTTACCCTTCAATCAAGATGGAAAACAGCTGGGTGAGGAGTCAGTAGAGGTTAATGCATTAAATTGTTTGCCTTTGCCATCCTGTGTGGAAATGGGATTTTGAGCCACAGAGGGAGTGAGCTGGCAGGGCTCTAGTCCCGTCTCAGCCCAGTCCACCACAGAGACATCACTGATGGGCTTGGGGACTTTCTGCACCAAGGCCACAGATGGGCGGTGATTTTCAAGAATTGTGATTACCTGGCCATGTGCCTATCCTGCCAGGGAAAGTTTCAAGTGAAATGGTGCTTCATATCAGTCCTCCTGCAGGGGGTGGAGTCTCGATGCACGACTCAATGCCTGAGCCCATTGGCAGAGGCTATGTGGATTCATAAATTCCGAATAAAGAACACATATGCTTCCATAGCAGATTCCCCCATAGGGAATTTGGTAGAGTTAATAGGTAAAAAATAAGAGCTTTGAGAAGAATGTGAATCAGTGAGTTTGCTGTTAAAGTACAGAACTAATCCCCTGGCCTCTCCTCCCAGTAACAGCTTGGCTTTCCAGCTCAGCAAATGAAAGAAAGATGTCTTCCTCTCGTCCTCTGTTTCTGTTGTTACACTGCTCTACTTATTGATCTCTCTGGTGTTGACATTGACCAGAACTAATGGCATCTCCAAATGGAAATTTCTCAGTCTAAGGGACCGAGAGGAATTTTGAAGTGATGGTCATGTGTTTTCACTCCCTCTAGACAGTGATGCACTTGAGCAGATGATGATGATGGAGGATGAGGAGAGGTGACAAAACCAAGATGACCCAGCTGAGGCCAGGGACCTGTGATTGGTGTTCTGAGTCCTGATTAATGCATTTAATTTCATACTATAGGTCTAGCCCCAGGTTTGGAGGAAACACCTACACAGAGTCTTTTCCATGGTCAAGAAAGGTTCAAGATTCCCTGTAATGTTGACATTTGTAATTAATCTGTGGAGAAAATGGGCTAAAAGTTCCCCTTAGGACTTGTGAGGACACAGTGTCTATACAAAAAGAAGTGACTGACTTCTTTCTTTTCTCACACAGGAATAGGGAGAAATATTTGTATACCTTCCTAGGGATCTACAAAGGTGACTAGGCATCTTAACCTAGAGGTTCCCCAGAGAGAAGCATGCCAGTAGCTGCTGCAGTGACCATAGCACCCTTTCTATCCTCAAGGGGGAACAGTTTCTCCACTTTGTCTGTCCTTAACTCTTAAGCCAGCTCTTGATGTCATTAGATGGGCTATTGCAAGATGTGTCACAGCTGAAGAGGCTGGATGGAGGTACCATTTGTGCATGTCTGTGTACACATCGTTTCTATTGCTTTCTGGTGATCTTGCATCATTTTGATGATTTTGGATGCTTTTATATCTGTCTGATGGTCACCTTGATGTGGGTTCTGAATTACAGGAGAAAAATCACAGGAGAAAAGTAAGACAGGCTGGGGTTGATTCTCATTGTAGAGATGGGGGAGGAGGTCTTCCTGAGTAAGCCTGAGGATGAACATTCATCTTCATCACTAAGCTTGTCTTGTGCAATGACCTCCATAAGCCCTTCTTCCCAGGACCTCATTTGCTTTGAATATAAAATCAGGGTCATAGTGTTAATTTTCTGCTCAGATTAAATGCAAAACCACATCAAAGTTCAAGCATAAAAAGTAAAATAGAAATTTGAGTGCATAAAGTTGTAGCAACAGTAGATACTGGTGACTAGCATGGAATTCTAAAAGGGAAAAAAATGAGTCATGTACAAGATGCCTGGGGTCGACAGAGGCATGATGAAATGCAGGAAGGAAGAACTTAGTGGAAAATGCCCAGACTCCATTTATTTAAGTAAGAGGACTATGGAGTACAGAAACTATAAGTGAAAAGCCGATCCATTACAGGATCCTGTTCCCAGCTCTATTCTTGCCAACCTCTCTTTGACCTATAAAATCTCCTATTTCTCTCTTAAATTCTGCCTCACAAGCCTTAATTCTCATTTTATTTTCCATTCCCTCTGGTAATCTATGTTCTCATACAGCACTCTGTCCCTCAATTCCAACCAGCAGACCACCCCTTCTGTGTTCATCTCCCGCCTCTTTCTCTCTAATGAGCCTAGACTGACAATTTTGCCAATAGTTTTCATACATAATAACTTAAGTGCATCGCTTTTCTGCAAACATGTTATCATTAGAGTTCAATTCTTCTGCTCCTAGCCTTTGTGCCTGGTAAATACATTCCTTTGACGTGTGTTTTGGAAGATGGCTCCGTTTTATGCATGTGCCATTAGTGCCAATTGCACAAAGCAGAAGCACAAATTACTTGCATTCTGCAGGCATATCTAATAACCTAGACACCATGGGCTGGCATTCACTGCAGCCTCTGCCTCTATACAGGAAGCTGAAAGGGGAACACCTAAACTGCCTATTAATTTGAAATGTAGGTAAAGTGCTGTTGGTGCTGAGCTGTGTGTTTGGAGACGCATCATGCTAGGAGCTGTACGATTGGCACAGAACCACACTCAGAACAGATGCAGAATGCCTGTCTCTGGGAGATGTGAGCCTTGGGAACTCAGGATCTTGTCATCATGGTGAACTCATGAATCCAGCACACTAGTATTCAAGTTAATGCCTGCTGGAGACAGGAGCAAGAATGTGCTAAGCAAGAGAGGAAGGCAAGGTAGGGCATAGCCTATTGTGGGGATGCTTGTAAAGGCAGGTGTGGATTTTCCCACAATGCTGTGTCTGTAGGTTTTCTTCCAACATGCCTTCCTTGTTTAGGTAGCTCTGGAGTCAGCAAATCAGCCCCCTCCAGGACAGTTAAAGTGAAATCAACACAAGCTTCTCGTGAGAAGCCTTAACTGTGTGACCTGTCTCTCCCAACTCAGCTTCATGTGCCCCTTTGCTGGTCTTTCTTTAAAGACACTGAACCTTGTGCCACACCCTGAAGAGTTGTGGTTGTTTTTTTTTTTTTTTTTTTTTTTTTTCTTTCTGTTTTCCTGTCTTGCTCTTTCTCTATGTAAACCAAACTGATGGCACCACTTTTCTTTGATCTCTGAACCCACCCTCTGTGTCCTCTGCCTCTCTTTATTTCTCATTTGTAATGAGGCGGCTTGACTGCCAGAGGGCTGGTGCTGTATATCACAGAGGGATTAGCGTTGAGGGCCACATGACAGGAGAGGAAGGCTGTCATCAAATTTTACAGCTTCATATAAAATGTACTGTCCAAAGCAAGGGCAGAGAGGGACAAGAAGTACACAGAGGGTGGCCTGGAAGGAAAAGGTACATAGGAGGATGTCTATATTGGACGTTGGGGTTCATATCATATATTTCTGACCTAGGTATATCCATAAAGACAATTCTACTTTCATAATAAAAACCTGGACATGTCCTAGGAGCCTTATTAGGAGACCTAATAATACCGAACTCTGCCTATGATAGCATTCTGTGGGTTCAGTTTGATGGAGTCATAGAGAAAGGTGATTGGAACTCTTAGAGGGTAGGACAGCAGAGGACCTGATGTGCACGTGGCTTGTAGTCATTCTTTCTTGGGAAGAAGTAGGAAGCTTTACGGCCTCTAATCCTTCCAACCAGAAATGCCCTGTGTACATTTAAAAAGCCAGTCAACAAGTGGTTGAGGATGTACCCTGAACCCAGCTGCCATTAAGTTCATCTGAGTCACAGCAAAACCATCCTGCCATAAAATAATTGACAATGGAGACCAGCCTATGAGACATACCTGAGAGGCTCTACTACAGTCATATCGAAGCTCACGACTCAAAATAAAAAGAAAACCTCCCTAAATTACATTCCTTTTTCTGGTTTCCCACTGGCCCAACTCCTAAGATAGACAGATCAGCAGGTACAGAAGCGCAGAGCACCCTGCTCTGGAGGATGGCACTTCAGAGAGACATTCCGAAAGTTGAAGGCCTACTTTAAATTTTAGTGAGTATGTGACCTTAGGCAACTTATTAGGCTTCAGTTTCTTTGCATACAAAGTAGAATTAATTTTGATAACTACCACAGAAATAAATAATGTGTGTAAATGGGTCTAGCATGGTGCCTGGTACATGTTGATGACTACTATATAATATAATATAATATAATATAATATAATATAATATAATATAATATAATATAATATAATATAATTGGACTTAAGTTTCAGTCTGGGCCCTAGGCTCTGTTTCTCAGTGTCTGGACCTTCTAGGGGCCTCACAGCTGTGGCAGGCATGACCCACGCTGTGGTCCTGTGAGAGAAGTTTCTGCTTTTCCATCTTTCCCCAGTGGAAGGTGATGCTCTCCATCTTGCAGATCTAGGCACAGGGCTGCTGTCTGGAGACCTCATCTGTGCTTCCATGTTATATTCCTAGGGGCATTTCAAAGGCTCTGTGTGAGAGCATCTTAAGATGGTTCCCAGTTTGTTGTTGTAGCTCCATATTTCCCTACTTCTACCTAAACCTTACCAGCCAGTCAGATAGATGTCTCTCCATTCTGATCATCAGTAAAAGCTGTGAAACTTCTTTTAAATATTAATGGAGAGAGATTAGTAAAGCACAGGCTCTTATAAAGGTCCATAAATGTGGCTGATGTACATTCCAACCCAGAAAGCACCGAGTACTCAAGACATCTTATCTGTTCTGCTTCATTTTTTATTTCTTTGGCACAGTAGTTGATGCGAACTAAACCTATATACTCCTAAAATGTTGAGTGAGGTGGTTTTGGTAAATAGATTAATGAAGAATGTGTTCTCTGATGCCATGAAACCTGGACTAAATTATGCCCACATAATGTGATTTTGTAAGTATATAGAAATAGAAAAGAATAATGTGTGTGTGTGTGTGTGTGTGTGTGTGTGTGTGTGTGTGTGTGTGTGTGTGTAAAAGGGGGAGGAGGAGTAGAAGGAGCAGGAGAAGGAGGAAGATTGACTTTGCTTCTGACTGACATGGGGTGTACCAGCTGTTGGTAGAAGGTATCATTATTTTTTCTATAAATTCCTTGAGTCCCAACACACATTTTTCTGAAATGTAGGGGAGCAGAGACTGAGAATGAGCCTGGGTCTGGCTACCTGTGTATGTCAGACAATGCTTGGGATGGAAAAATAAAACAAAACTAAGAAAAAAGATGATACCGATCATTTCTTTGTATTCCAAAAGAAGATGGATTTAGTATTCCATAGGCTTGGATAAAGAACACTGAACAATAATATCGGGGTAATGGGATTTTTTTTCCAGCCCAGCTGTGGAACTAGTCTTGACAGGGATGTAGTACATTCCATGGACACTGCTGGGGGTGATGACAGATACCAGTGCCAGTTATAATTATGGGATGGGGAGATATTTTTGTTGCTTTTATCCCCCACATTATCCTCTTCCCTCTGATCAATGAAGACTGAGCTATTATGGGACATAGGCAATAGTTGTGGAAATCAAAGCTCACGCCGAGGACTCTGGAGTTATCTTCTGGGATGGGAACAGGCAGAGGAACATGCAGCTGCTGCCATTCTCCACCAGGAGTTATTTGGGAGTTTACTTTCATTTCTCCCAAGACAAGAGAAACTGGAGAGGGTGGCCAAGACAATAAAAGGCAAGAAAGGACCAGGATGAGGATGCCTGAGATAGAGGCCTGCAGAGGTCCAGTGGGAGAGAGAAGCACAAAACTTTCGAAAAGCCTTTTGAGCAGGCCTTCTACTTTGTTGGCTATAACCTGAGAGCTTGGCTCCACCAGCTGTCCCTCTTGGATTAGGAGAGATGCTATTGATGATCTATAAAAGGCATCCTGATTTATAAGTACATTGAGAAGATTCAAGCACCTTTGCTTTCACATCATGGGAAACTGAGGCACAACATACCAATGACATTTTACCCTTGCTCCTTTCCATGTCCTGTTGTCAGTGTTTTGCCCTGGCAGTTGTGGCAAGTTTCCTCATTTCCTGTACAAGGGAAGTCTGATGGTGGCTTTGCTTTTCTGGTCCCTCCTACAGATAGTCTCCCTACTGCGCTCTACCCCACAAGGTTCCTAAGCCCGGGTCTCATGGGTTGACTCTGCCCTCTGGTGGATCGAAAGGTGCTGTATGAGGTAGGAAAGGGAACTCCTTCCAGAAATACATACCCTGGCAGGTTTCCCAGAACAGTCTTTGGTTAAAGCAACCCGAACCCTAAATGAATACAGCTCAATATGCTTCTGATGTTTTAATAACCCGATAAGCTGGTCAGAACGTGCTACTATGTGGACCGATTGCCCGTGTCACCGTTTCTCACCTCCATGCTGCCGAGCAGGGATCAACCATGTGGGACCCCGCAGTCATACAGACAATACCGACCTCCCAGATAATGAGAAGTCCCGAGCCCCCTAACACAGGTCCCCAGTGGCATCTGCATCATGCAAGCATGCCCTTTGCCCGCCTTTTTAATGACTTTCTGTTTTGTTTTACAACCTGCAATCTGCTGTATGTCCTGGTCAACAGTGTCTATTTTTTTCTGCTGTTGCCTGTGCTCTGGATGCTTTTATGGGCATTGATTTCCTTTGCTGGTTCCCCAAAGAGGTACTTTTCCTTGAGCCAGAGAGGCATTCCAGCGGATTACAGTGTCTGCCACTCTGTGCTCCAATTTATTGCTCTCCTAGATTTTACTCTCTCTCATACTTGTAGCCAAGGCTCATTCATTCTATTTTCTTGGATAAGCAGAATGGGACAAAGTTGCTATTAATAGGAGAAAGGATGTCGTGCCAGCAGGCTGAGTGATGTCTGAGTTTATAATCCTCGAGTTCCAGAGGCTAGCTCTGCTCTTACATCTAGCCTAGATCTAGTCTTTTCTCACTAGGTAGAGGAGTGGCCCTCAGCACGGTTTATAATCTTTCCAGGCACGTTTGGACAAAAGATATCTCTTTATTTGACCATCCATCCTCCACCTTAGGGTTATCAGTTTGCTTTGGCAGAAGGGAGTCTGTCTGGGATAGATTGTGCAGAGCAGAGGGCTGCCTGTGGAGAAGGTGGGAAGAAAGAGTTCAGGAGAGCATCACCTGGTCCTCCTGTGAGAATGGTTTGCTTCTTACTCTTCTTAGACAATAAGCTATGCGAGTCTAGTTAAGAATGCTCTATGAGTTGCAGCAGTTTTTTTTTATTACATTGACAAACAATTTTACTAATCATTTATCACAAATTAAGTAGAAACATGATTTCTAAACAGTGTCTTTCAGATAATAAATGTCTTTTGAATGTTCATGCATAATGTTACCACTCAGCTGTTGCTAGCCCTGCATACTCTATCAGTAAGGTTTGAGAAACTGCACACATACTTCTAAAAGCAGCAATCAAATCTGGTTTCTGTAGGGTCAGTACTTGACATACTGTAACCTGCCTTCAGGCCGAATAGATGAACATTCCCTTTAGGCAGGACAGGGGTCACCAAGTCTCTTCCAGTGTTCATAGTTGTTGGTTTAGAGTTAAATAACCACTGTTATTTGGTAGGAAATCATGTAGGTGTCTACATCTGGTAGGGAGAGAAATCACTGGGGACACTGTGGGAACTTCTCCTTGGGGGAAAACTGATATTATTTAACCCAGAAGGTCATCAGATGAAGATGTCTTCCATAAAGTGTTTCTGGCAAGGTTTAGTTTTCAAAGACAGCTCCCATGGGAGTGAGGGCAGAGTTTGCCCATATATTAGAGGTAGTTGCATGAGAAGTGAGCATCCTTCCCACTGCATAAGAGGGAGAAGTGCAGGGCAGTGCCTCTGCTCATGTAGGCCTTGTTACTGTTAAGTTTCTAATGACAACTCTCTAACCAACTTAAAGGATAGTTTTTCAATGACTTACTTCTGTATTGATCTAAAATACCTGCTGTATCCTGGGTAAAGTGGCAAAAAGTCAGCCATGAGGACCTTTAAGCTAGTCCATCCTGGTTGCTCCCATGGGAGTTCTTGTATTAGAACATACCCAACACCTTAGCTTTTGTGTTGTAACTGTCTTTTTCCAGAAAGATAAAAGATATGATTATGATCAGATAAAACTTGTGAGAACTGAATGGGGTGTGGGGGCTCCCCATTCTAGTCAGAAGACAACTAAATGTTAATTAACTAACATGTTATTAAACTAAGGCTTCCTATCTGCTGTGCTTTTGGACTGTCATGAAACAGAAGTCAAAATTTTGTTGTTAGAATTCTTATTCTTTCTCAAGCATATATACTACACCACTGGCTCTACCTATCAGCCATTTTAATTTGTGTATGTGACTGTGTTAGGACCAGAAGATGCAATTTAGACTGTAGAAGAGTTGAGAAGTACACAACCTCAGTGATAAAAATACCAACATGGGTCAGCACCTTCACAAGTCCTTTCCTTGGCTTCCTTGGTCTTTCCAGAATTTTTAGTTCAATTTAATCTGGTTTCTTAGTAAGAACAATCTGTGTATTTAGGTAGCTGTTTCATCAGTTCCTTCCTCATTGGTTAGTCTGCTGATCACGGTCTATGTTAACAGACTTTGATGAAGCTATCTTGTTCCTACTGAGAAAAACATAGTTCCAAAGGCTATTAGGACTCTAGGAGTAGGAGACAGCCTTTTATTTTATGTACCCTTTGAAAGGAACAGGAGCCCAATCTGTTGTCCACATGGTGACCACAGTGTCACAGCCAGCCATGTCTGTTGGCTCGCTGTGCAAAATTTGTAATCTGTAATTCACCACAATCTAAAATATTAAATGGAAATTCCAGAGATACACAGTTTTTAAGGTTGAAATTGTGTCTTTTTCTGACCAGAGTGATGAACTCCTACACCATTTGGGGGACTCTACAACACTCACATTAAGTCAGTCCTGAGTTCAGAATAGGTTGCTTTGCATTTTGTCAGTGTGAGATCACATTCATAAGAGTTTATAGAAACACATTATAATTTTTTTATCTAATAAGTTTTAGAGATGATATATTTCTCTGTAGGCTATAGTAGTTTTGACTTTATGGTGATCCTTTTGTCTTAGACTCATGGATAATAAGATTATAGACATTAATCGCTATACCCAATTCTTCTTTTACTAATCTATTACTGTGCATAATCCAATAGTTAAACTGATCATAGTATATATATATATATATATATATATATATATATATATATATATATATATGTGTGTGTGTGTATATTATGTATGTATATATATATATGTATTATTTATGTATGTACATGTGTATGCATGTGTTATGTATGACAGGTAAAAATGTATTATAGATAAAGTTTGGTGCTATGAAACTTTTAGGTACCCACATAGGTTTAGGAATGCATTTTCCAAACAGAGAGAAATAACTTTGAGAGGAAAACATCTGGAAACATAGAATCAATGATTTTGCAACTAGAAAGCAGTTGATTAAGTGAATTCAGAATAATAGAGTACATCTTGAAAGTTAGATTCATTGGATTGGCTAGGAAGATGCTGTAGTAGTCACATAGTTCATAAAACAAAGAGGAATTGAAGGTATCTCCCAAGTACATCATTCTCCTCCCTCTGACTTTGGAGTCCCCATGGTGAGAATATTAAAGAAGTCATCAGCCATCACGATGCTAATTTTAGTATATGTATTTATTTTCTTGTTAACATTATGATTCTTTCCTGTTCTGTGGAGTGAAAAGAAATGTTTTCTTTTGTATCTCCCCACTCCAGACAAGAATCTGTATAAAGAGTGAGGACATGTTTACATTTATTCATTTCAACATTGGCATCCTGGCTTCATAATTCTGCAGTTCTCTACATCTCTTTCCTAGGTTTTGCTACCTTTGCTCTGTCTGTTCAAGTGGATGGAGACTGGAGCAGTTAAGACTTACAGATATACCTGCCTATCAGAAGACAAGTACATTTTTGGGTCCATATATGCACCAAATAGCGGTAGCTAGTAACATTTGCTTAGATCCCTGAAAAGCAAAGCAATAGCTGGGGTTTGGTGGGACCTACACAGCTAAAATTTTGAATATCAACCCCCCCTCTGTGTATGTGTGTGTGTGTGTGTGTGTGTGTGTGTGTGTGTGTGTGTGAGAGAGAGAGAGAGAGAGAGAGAGAGAGAGAGAGAGAGAGAGGGCAGAGGGAGAAGCTGAGGACTAGTGACAAATGACTTGCCCACAATAACACTTTTTTAAAATCGTCAGATACAGGACTGGAAATGTATCTCTGCCCCCAGCTTTGTTTTGGTGAGTCTGTGAAATGCTAATTAAAGCAAGAAGGGCTCTCAATGCTGTCAGGCACAAAGACAGTTTGTGGTGTTGTTTTTCTGGTTAGCTAACAGAAAAACATTCTTATGATGTATCTGCAGCATTTTTTCTTCTTCTGTAGACTTTTTGCGGTAGCACTGAGCAAGACCTTGTGACTTTCAGAAGTGTGACTCCTATGTGGTATAGATTCGAGCAGGTTAGGATGCTGGCAGCCAGCATGAGTCACCATGGAGAAGGGTTGGAGAGAGTCCAGGATGAGAGCTGTGTATGAGGCTAGCTATTGTCTCAAAGACATCTGGTTTAGGATAGACACCTGCTACAGTATTCCTTCACATCAAGAAAGCACTTTATTTTTGGTCAATTGAATATCTATAAACATGGAGTGATGGTAGGCAGAATAGGTATACGGTATAAAAGACAAGTGGACAAAGTACATTAGCCTTGCCTTCCCAAATTTTATATGGCCTGCTAAACATAATGCTGAGGCTATCTATGGTGCATGGAGAGGTTGATGGGATCCCTGTAATGGATGGAAGTGGGGAAGTGGCTGGATGATGGTAAGAATAGTATATGAACTTGGAAGACCTTGTGAGATGTGCCACATGCAGGCTATTCTTAGGAATCTGCAAACATATGACACACTGTGTCTCTCATTCAGAGCACAGAAAGGGAAGAAGGATGGAGGTCCAATGAGTATCTCAGACATTCCATCCCGATGTATTTCTCTGACTCATTTGAATGACATCCCCATGGCATTTCATCATCAAGGGATTTCAACAAGTGATCCTTGAGTAGACATCCTAGAAGCATCCTTAGATGTTTCCTCTGAAAGAAAAAAAAAAGACCTCCAAGAAAACAAACGAGGGTGGACTGTGAAGAGTAAGCTCCAGATAAGACACCAAGTAAGGGAAGATAACACAGCTTAGCAGCTTCGGTGTACTTGGATGAGGTAGGAATAAACATAACCCTGCCATCGCCACAGAAGGTGGCCTGTTCAGTTTGTACATTACTTGGGCTTGTGGTGAAAGATTCATGATTACTGAGTGATAATGGGTTCACAGAAAGAACTAAGTCACTCATGTTCCAGATGAAATCTCTTCTTATGGAGACAGGTCAACGGGGATCAGGGTCTAAGTACCACGACTTTCTGTAAAGGACTTGGGTATCAAATTGACCAATATTGTTTGAATGGACTTGCATGCGTCAGAGCAGCAAATACAGCACTAACCCCAAAGACTGCTTTCTTACCTGAGGTTTTGTGGCTGTACACCCAGCAGTTCACCCTTACCTCTGTTCTGGCATCCTTGTCTTTTGCTCTGAATGTGGATGCTAGGCACAGCGAAAGAAAATAGCCCCCTGTTCAGAGCTTCCTGCTTCTGATTGGGTTGTGCCTGTGCATGGAGGGTTAACACTGGGCTTGTTTCTCTCTATACCCATCTGGTGTTTATCATCCAATTGCCTATGCAGGCCCCCTGCTTCCTGTCATTTAAGTAGCTGTTATCTTCTCTGTATCATAAGCTCCTAAAATATAGAGAGGAAGGAATATGCTTTGTTCTGAAGAGTGAGCACCGCATCTCCACAGGCATAGAAGCACAATAAATAAATGTGTAATGTTGAGCATAGTGATGTGGGCATGTATTTGGCTACTTGAAAAATAAGACCCGAGACAGTGCACAACTGTATTTCCACAAAGAAGGTTTGCAAACATTAACCCTTCCCTTTCTGCTCTCAAACACACCTTTATCTTCTTTCTTCATCAGGCATTCTGACCACTGCAACCCCTCCCAAAAAAATAAGGCAGACTATATTTTCTACATGGATACTCATAGAAACTGAGTCACAAAAACACACATGCATATCTCAGGACTTTAGTTATTAAAACAAGCTAACACAATTTCATGGGTATCAGGTCCAATATTCCTGACCTAATCATTCCCCCTTCCTCTGGAGTGTGAAGGTGGTAGTTGAGGTGACATCAGATGAAGTATGTGGATATGCAGGAGCCTCCAGACGGAAGAGACCTTGTTCTAATCTGAGTGATACCCACTGTATTGTCAATCTCACAGCAAGGTCACTACTTAACCTCAAACCCATCAGCCACACAAACACTATTTTATTTTATTTTATTTTATTTTATTTTATTTTATTTTATTTTATTGTGCATGTATTTGTATGTGTGTAGGTGCACATGTGTATAGAGACCAGAGGAAAACTTGCTAGAGTCAATTCTCTCCTTCTTCCATGTGAACCCTGGGATCACACCCAGGCTATCATGCCTGGTGGCATGTGCTTTTACCTGCTGAGCCATCTCACTGGTCCCAAAATACTGTTTCCAAACAAAATAGCTGTATAAACTTGACCCCAAGATCCTTAAAAGTAGATGTCCTATATATCTGCAAACACCCAGGATTGAAATTCCTCACTTATATACCACTTCCGGAAGACTTTTTATGACCTTACCTATCCGAATAGGGATTATTTCCCCAGCCACTATATATTTTATGCACATCACTAATAGTGTACTGTCATGGCATGCACCACATTTCTGCATATCAGTATTGTGACAACTCCTTTTCTGTATGAAGAGAATGTGCCTTATGTAATGAATCTTTAATTGTTTAGCACAATGACATCAGGGACATAGTAGGAACTCAGGCAACACAAAGGCAAACAAGTAGATTATTAAACTTGATCAAATACCCACCCCCCAGTTTATCTATTCAACTGTGAATTGAAGAGCTATTGAGTGGCTCAAAGAACGTGTGGGAATCCCATGAGCCACAAAGAACCCTTACACAAATCCAACTGCTAACCTTGTTTAACTTCATCCAGTGAGGTTATAAGAGAAGATCTATGTTGGCAGTTCTCTGATGATAAGAATGACTGAAGCATGTATTAGCAAAAAATAAACGGCCTTAAGAAGTGCAGAGTTCAGTGTTCCCACTGCAGCTGGCAGTGGCTGGCTTCCCCATCATCCTCTCTCTTCTGCCTGTTGCTTCATTATTTCCCGTTATAAATCCTGTCCCAACAGTCAGCCTACCCAGGTCCTTGGGACAGCAACTCATACTGCAGCCTAGAACACACTTCACAGTGTGACACACAAAGGCCATCATAAGCTGGCTTTGATCTCTCTTTCTGGGCATTCTAGCTCTGTGCTTCCCAACCCATTTTGATCAGAACAGATTCCTGACCTTTTAACCTGTATCCATACCTATCGGTTTAGGCACCTTTGTTTTCCATGGAGTTTTCTATGAGCCTAGGCACACCTTTTCATGCCTGTGTTTCTCACCATGTGTCCCTCTGTACTACCAAAGACTTGCCATGTTTGCATATCTCTGCCCACTCTTGCTGGCTTCGGGCTCTATGTACCTACTGTGGGAGACAGGAACCCCCTTTTCTGCGATGCTCCCAGCACCTGGCTACAGAGTACTTTTCCCACCAATTCACTTTTCTGTGCAAACTGAGACCTTCCCATTCTCTCTCTTATGGATTGTACTAGACAGGAAGCAGGTGTGAGATTCCAGATACCTTGAAATAGGACCAGATGTATAGGACATCTGAGGGAAACCATCCTAGGAGAGGGAGCAGAAGCAGGGAGACAAAGCAAGACAGGGAGCCTCGTGCCAGCTTTGCCTCGGACAGAGACCCACAAGATGACCCTGACGCTCTTCTCTGATGGGCAGCTTGCTGATGGCAGCCTGGAGGGTAGCAAGTCTAGTTTTGTTGCAATGGGAGAACAGAGGCCTGTAGCCTAAATGTAGGTCTCTGGACATAGAAATAGGCATGGCTCTTTAGAAACAGAAAAAAACCAGGCTTGGGAAGCTGCAGGAGGGAACTGGCAGAGCAAGGCTGAACAGATACTACTTTTAAGTCTTGAGCTGGTGGGCACAGAACAGAGGACCAAAGACTGGACACCTGGCTTTACTCCTCCCAGCCTTCTGCTTTGTGACTGGGGTGTTCTACCTTCCTCCCTGTACCCACCTGAGCCCTGATGTCCTCCTGACTGAATCTTGAACTCCTTCCTCTGTAGGCCTGAGTCTGATTTACTCTAGCTGTATTTCTTTGGTCAGCATCTGAGGCTCAGCCGAAGACACATTTTTCCCTCGGGTTAAAACAATTGTGAAGCTCTTATGGGCCTTTCAATCCGGCTCAAGGGAGTTACTCTTACATACCACAGTCTCAGTACATACTACCAATAAAACAAGAGATGTCTTAGCCTGTCAGCTGCTTCCTGTCTCTCTGCACCCCCAAGATTCTCACTGTGACCTCCTCAATATGGTCAGCTACTGGTGATGACCAAGAGAAGTGAGGAGAGGAGGCAGGATTTCTCTGCCCACCCCAACCCACCCCACACACCATTAACAGCAAGTCAGGCTAAGTACATGTGCTTCCCTGAGAGAGACACAACTAACCCAGGGGCAAGGATGAAGAGATGCAACAGAAAATGAACAAGAGTGATGCCTGCCCAGGTATGAAGGAGCAGGCTGAGCAGAGCTTCGCCCATCCCACTGGCAGAGAGAAACACCCTGCTCCTGTGGGAACTACATTACCTTAATTAACTATCTAGAGAGAGCCAATGAGCTCCTGCACTCAGAGAATCCTATATTTCCTTATCTCTAGGATTGCTCATTTTTCCATACCCTGGGGAGCCCTACCTTCCTTCCTCCTTACAAGTCACAGGAAAAAAAGCTCTACAGGACATAAATGGAAAAGGACAAGCCTCCAGCCAGTCAGGAAGCATTTTCTTGCTGGTTCTGCCTCCTGCTTTGTCTGTTTCCCCCGACTCAGATGGCAGAAAGGGGGCTTTCTAACTAGACAACTGCTCTCCAGGGAGGATGCTTGCCTACTTACCAGCTGCCTCTCACTTCCACAGCAGTCCAGGCAATCACGTAGACACTGTGGCACCACAAGGAGGTGAAATGGTGTGTGGCCAAGGTCACTTAGTGAAAAAAACTACCCGCCCCATTGCCCTCCAACATGGGAGCCCCCTGAGCCCCTGAGCAGCTCTGGGACTTTATCTCTCACCTCCCTGCCCTTTCTTGCTGTGGATAGTGTTTGCACAGCACACAGACTGTTTCATTAGGATGTGATCCTGATTGCTTTCTTCCTTCCCCTTTCTCGCACCAAATAGGGCCCTACTTTTGTACAATTGTGTAGACACGAGGTCATATGTGCACATGGTATTGGCAGCACCTAGTTTGAACTGTGGTTTGTTTTCTAATCTTTGAGCTTCTTCCTGCTTAGAAGTGTTCAAAACTTAAATGTGCGCATCAATGAAAAGTGATTGACACATGCAAGACCTTACACCTAGGGCAGGGCTGAATATGTGTTGTTACATGTGCTAGAGATGAGTGACCACGGGGATAGAAGCAGAAGTAACATAGAGGCTGGCTTCACCACAGGCTGATACATAAGCGAAAATATGCCAAGCAGATACAGCTCACGTAGCCATATCTTGAAACAGCATTTCTAGCCTCTTTTCTGCAGTATAGTGGTTATAATGTGCTGATGTATCCCATCTGTCCCACTCACCAGACTATCTCTTTGTGCACCCAAATTGATGGTAGAAAGTATCTCCTTAAAACCTTTCAAGCTATGGGTTTTCCTCGAGATGCTTTGCCAGGCTGGACATGACTCATTGCCAGAGAAGGAGCCATGAAGACATCTCACCTCAGGTGCAGGCTTTATACAAACCATCTAGTGAGGGAGAAAAAGATTAAAAAGTTAAACATGAAGGTGAAACTACAGATGGATTTATTTTCCAAAACTATTGCTTTTTGCCAGTTCCCCTTTTGATTCATTGAGCTGCCCACTAGAGAGAGAGTGAGAGAGGGGCGCTCCATAGGGTATTTAACTTGCTGACACTCCGAGCCAGCCTTTACAGAATGCGTTGTTTAAAAACTTTGACCACGTTCTGTCCTTGGGACGCATTGAAAGTCTCTGGGCAGATTGGACAAACTACCTTCAGTGATGAGAGACTGCAGTGGCAGGAAATGACATGCTCAAATTAGCTTATTTACGGAGAGTTTTAGAAAGTGGGTTTTGCAAAGATTCTTCCATGGCATGCGTAAAAAACAAAGGACTGTCAAGACCTCAACACTGGTGATGGGAAGGACAGGGGAAGAAGGTCATAGATCCCTCCAGGGAGTGAGGCTGGGTGGGAAGGGTCTCTGGCATGGGCTTGAAAGAAGAGTGTAGCCTCTGGCACTTGCTTGCCTTCTTTCCATCTGCCATCTCTAGCCACTGTTTCACACTGGCTTAACACAGCTGGATGCTGGAGGGCAGAGGCACCCCTTGGTGTGATAACACTAGGCCTTGCACTGTGGAGTCTAGGAACACACAGGGATCACTGTGTGCAGGCTTCATTTCATCACTCCTGTCAAAGCAGTCTGTTGGATACACTTTACACCCAGGCTCTAGAGGACTTATTCTAGCACCTTTGTGGGTGATCATATTCATTTCTGCCTAAAGCACTCTTTAACAAGCCTCCTTCCTCACGGCCATTTGAACACTCACCAAATTTTAAATTGCCTTGATATTCATACCAGAAGCCAGTATGCAGGGGTTGGGGAGTGTCAAGGAATCAACTAGACAAACAAATAATGCACGTTGAATATCCCTAACCAGGAATGCTTGAGACCAGATGTGTTTCAAATTTAAGCTTTGTTTAGAGTTTTGAAGAATTAGCATATGCACAGCATGTCTTCCTGCAGAACCAAAATCTAAATTCAAAATTTATTAATGTTTTACATATGCCCTGTAGCCTCAAAGTAACTTTATATAATTTAAACTTTTTTGCATAAAATAACCATTTATTGTATGGAATTTTCTAGTTGTGCCTTCAAGGTGGCACCTAAAAAACTTCAGACTCTGGATCATTTCAGATTTCGAATGTTCAGATTATAGATGCTCAATTTATATGTGCTTTCTCCTTTCCCAGGACTGCACATAACAGAAACAGACAAAGAATGAGCAAATTGCCTGTAATAAACAACAAGATGAAGTATGTTTAAAGAACACTCATAGGACAAAATAATCCCTGAATATAAAAAGCAATTGGAACGAGAAATGATCTCTAAAAACTTGGATTAAGAAAATGAATTGGACATTTTGCAAATGTCAATAAGGGAGGGTCATTCCACATAAAACCTCAAGTCACCAAAGCCTACTGTGTAGAGTATTCTGACAACCAAGGGAGAAAGAAGCAGACCAGTGGACACAATAAGATCTGTGCCTGAAACATGTGGACTGGGTACATCTGGTATCCACTGTTCTTCATAGAAAAAGAAAAAAATGTCTATCATCTGCCCATGAGATATCTGTCTAGAGATTATAGAGTTTACCTCACAACTCTGTTTCAGTACAAGCCGAAGACCTGATAAACTGAAGAGAAAGTTTTCCAGAGAAGGAGTATATGAATATTTTAGCTTAAACATAGAGAAGGGCTTGCCCTTTTTTATTTTTTTATTTTGTTAAGGTCCTCAGTGGTTTCAATGATACAATTTCAAATTTATGAGGGATGAGCTGACCTCCTTAGTCCTAATCCTTGTGTTGTTCTCTTCTGGAAACCCCCTCAGAGATATGCTCCCTCTCTATAAATACTATCTGAATTAACCATCAAACAGGGTAGGGTGGAGCGTCCCTGGTCTCAGTTGAGTGAAGTTCAAATGACAAGTTGAGTTCAAGGCAAGTTTCATTGAATGTCACAGGTGGGAGTGTTTTTATTTTTTGTCATTTGGGAATGGAGTTCTTCATGTTTGGGTTACTTTGAAATATAGAAAGGAACGTTTTTATGTTGTTGGGCTTTTTTATACAAGGATGACCAACCTAAAATCCCATTCTTCCTGATTCTGATTCATAAGACAAGTAAAGTGTAGAACCGATGATAGAGATTTATTCAATAGGCTACTTTGAGAAGAGGAACAAGACCTTGTAACCACTTTCCTACCCAATCTTTCTGAGGAATCCTGACATAAAGGGTCAATTAATTTCCAGCATCTACATGGTAGTTGAAAGCTATGCATAACTTTTCACCTAAGAGACCCAAGGTCCTCTTTTGACTTCTATGGGCATCAGCAACTGATGTGATTCACAGACATATTAAGGCAAAACATCTATGCATATAAAATAAAATAATTAACATATGCATAAATAAAGTCTTGGTCAAGATGTGATCTTGCCCCTCAGTGTTGTCTGTCCTCCAGTCTCTCCTGAAATGAGGTCTGACAAGCTGTCAGAACTATATGGATTCTCTTTCTGCAAAATAAGCTCTCCTCTGGCTGCATAGGAGCCAGCATTTTCCTTCTCCCTACATGATACCCCTGGGAAATTCCAGTTCCTTGAGATTCATCCTTTCAATAGTATGATAGCCAAAGAGAGGCCCAGAAGGCTCTTTATCTTTATTGCTGTCAAGACCTTTACACTTTGCCATGGCACAGACAGTCTCATACTGACCAATCATCTGATCATCTTATTCTAATATATATATATATATATATATATATATATATATATATATATATATATCAGAATAATATATATATGTATGAGAATAAATATCAGAATATATATATTCTGACCTGCTGAGCTTCCCTGCTTCATTCAGGATTGGTGTTAATTCTGAGCTTTTGTTACCAGTACAGATCAAAATGCTATGATGTTTATTGTAGAGAAGTAATAATCCACTGAACACAATTGAGTTTGTTTAAGACAGTGCCGGTTTACTTGATTTAGACAGAAAGGAGAGTGGATGTACATATGAAGAACCATTCTGGAAGGCCACAAACACTTTCTCAGAGAGGCCAGTACAGAAGGCTCACACAGAGGTCTGGTGCTCTGGGGCTCAGTGAAGGTATCTTGAGCCACCCACATTGCAATACCTGCTGTGAAGGTGGAGGCAGATAGAGCACGTGCCAAATACTAGGGGAACCACATTTGGAGGCAGCTGAAGCATTCCATGTGATAAGAGACAGTTGTGACCAGGTGCTGTGAAGGACAGAAGCACTTATTTTGCTGTGGTCTCAAGCGTGCCGCCTTTCAAAAGCAGTTAAAGGACCATTTGATAGGAGGAGCTGGCGGACTGCACACTGTCTGGACCCATTATTGCCCTCAGATCCTCAGGCAGGTGCTATCAAGAGAGGCCAGGCTTGTTTTTTTTTTTTTTTTTTTTTTTCTTTCTTCAATAATCCTTCACTTTATTTCGACACCAGGCCTGTCTTTAGGAGGCTCTAAACAGACCATTTTAACCTATTTTTCTTCCAGTTCTCAAGTTCTCATCTTTCTTTTATTTCTAATCCTGATTCCCAAAGTAGTGGGAGGCGGAGAGAGTTCACACATATGCAGTCTTATTTCTGAGACGTGTGTTCGGGGCTTGCTTATGCACTTTGTGTTTTTACATGCTGTAAAGTCTCAAATACATAATAAAGCCAACCAGCCATTGCTGTTTGTTGAAAATGGGGAGGTGGAATGGGTCTGTGCTTTAAATCTCTGCAGACAGCGCCAGGTTTGGAAGCATTCTCTCTTACTCTGTGTGAACCATTCTCCTGGTGCTGGGTCCTTTTCTGGCCAACTTCAGGTGGTACTTTCCATCACTGTAGTGCCCTGGCAATTCATATGTATAAGGCATTCTCAAAAGACTGACCCTTAGGTAGGTCGGTCTATTCACTACAAGAAGACATTTCCAAAAAGCAGACAAGATATAGACACATCTGCATTTAAAGGGGCCACTGTCAACCAAAAGCTCTCTAGGCCTCCTTCCTCTGTTTTTCTGAAATGTTGGCTAGGCCAGATTATGGGATGTCAATGAGGGCCTCATGCAGAAGGGAGAACTTATGTGGTGGGAAGCTATACATCAAAACATCAAGGGCTGGAATGTGCCTGGAGTAGTCAAGCACTAATGCTCTCTGCGGAAGTCTGTAAGAGGAGAATGAGAGGAATAGTGACCTACAGAGCTACATCCAGAAACCTTGGGTTTTTTATTCTGGTTTTTGGGCAGTTGGGCATCATGTTAAATGTGCGATTATGACAAAATACCCTTGAAAATAACCCAAGGACAAAAGAACAAATTCTGGCTCATAGTGTCTACACTTGCAATCTATGGTTGGCAGAAGGGTTGTATCTAGACTGTGGAGAGGTAGACCATCCAATAGAAGAGTATGAAAAACTGGGTTGCTCACCTCATGGTGGCCAAAAAACCAACAGTGTAAGAGGCCCCATTATGCAATCATCTTTTGGGACTAGATCTACCAGCTGAGACCCAAGGCTTTAACATACAAGTGTTTGGGGGCGGAGATCATACCCAAATCAAAACAGTAGAGAGAATGCAGAAGTAGAAGGTGGGTTTATCTCTAGACATGGGGAAACCTGAGGATATGGGACTAAATATGGACTTGACAATTTCTGTAATCTTGGTCACCAAAGCTCTCCCTAGCCAGGGGCTTTAGGACTGGTGAGAATTCAAATACTGAATTTCATTGGAAATGAGTTTTAGAGAGAAGTGTATTAGTAGGTTGGACCTTAAGAAGGGAGAGATAGAAGGGAGGAGAAGAGAGAGAGTGTGTGTGAGTGATTACAGAACTTTTATAGAGAAGAAGGGCTTGTCATAAGAAATATGGTATAGTCTAGTTATCTGAGGACTTCCTAAAAGGCAGAAATTGGAACTGGTGTACAATATGGAGAGGAATATGAGCTTGTCAGTCCAGATGTTCCAACTAGGTGTCTAGGTGTGTCCTCTCTATGTCTGTCATGTAGTCAGATACAGTCTTTAGGTAAATGTGCTTTGTAAAATGGGACAGACTTCTGAGCTCTCACTTTGGGGGTTTGCCCTACCTGAGCAGTTTCTATGTCTTCTTCTCCTAAGTAAGATAGTTCTGATGTGCGGGACACCTATGTCACCCTTTCCATCTACTGTCTCTGTTCCTTACTGTGTTCTGCTGACCTCTGACTGCTTCCTGCTCTCTGACAAGAGTCTATCTCCAGCTCCCCCTGCTTGAAGTTGTCAGGCAAGGATAAGTTTGAAACCTTATTCCTTCATAGCTAAACGTATCTTTAATGTCTTCCAAGAAAAACAAAAGATTGTGGTGTACTTCGGGAATAATTACATAGAACGTTTTGGAGGCATATCTGCAAAATCGGGACTGTTTGCCAGGCTTCCCACCCTAATATCTACCTCCCCTCTGCCAACCAAGCACTCATACTGGCTGAGGAGCAATTATTTATTTCATTCTTTTAAGCCTGGAAGAAATGTCTCCTCTGCATTGTTAAGGAGTCTAGATAAATGAGACAGATAGAGGGGGGCAGGTATGAGCAGGTGACAGGAGTTGGCTGCTGAGTTACCTTTGTGATCCATCTCTGCAGACGCCTGTGCTAATTCCATGGATACTCAGCAAGACTGATACACAGCCATGACAGTTTGGACATCTCAACATGACCTTGGATGTGCCCAAAACCACAGCTGAAACTAAGCCAACTTTTCAGCATAGTATATCACAGGGGCTCCATAACTGTGCTGGAAATTGGCTGCATTTAGAGTGTTAGCTTGTCTGCCGAGTTGCCACTCTGGCCCTGTAAGACAGTGCAGTGTGAAGAGAAAGCTTCTACTTCAGTCTATGTTCAATAATTAGATACCCATGTGACAGCCCAGGAGGTTCCTCTGGTACTCCTCCTAAGGCTGTGAGAAACTTGAGTAGTGGGCTTCAACAACTGTGTCCATGACTCAGGATTTGCTAGTCAGCATTTCCTGCCCCATGGGCATTTAACTGGTATCTGGTTTAATTTCAGCTTCTGGGAGAAAAAGTCACTAAGAATCTGTTTCTAGCTTTACCAGAATACATCCCTTCCAAGAAAGTTTTCTGCTGAAAAGTAATGAAACACAAGAGTCATTTTCTAGTACCCACCTACTTTGTTCTCATTTTGCTAGAAACCGAATCTCTGAATTAGTGATTCTCACAGTGTGGTCTCAAGATTATCACTTAACACCGCTGGTTTAGGATTACAACAAAATGCAACATCTCGGGCTTCAGCCTGGGACCGTGCAACTATATTTGCTGTGTGTTATCAGTAGGTTGTTCAGGTGCAAATGCAATCTGAGAGCCAGTGACTCACATGTATGTGGTTGAAGTCTTAGAAGAGCATGGAAGACCATCAAAGATGAAGAGTAAACCAAATGTTAATATCACTGTGATTTTCTTATGTGGATGTTTCTTAGGTGCAGGTAATTTGATCTGTCAGTTGTCAACAAGTGAGTGTGGCCAAGGTTTTGACATGTTCATAGAGTGCATTTTCACAATACTTGGTTTCACGAGGTTTAGCAAACCTTGGCCATGGGTGTGAGTTTCCTATAACCTGCTTGAACCCAAGCAATGTTCAGAACAGTATCTTTCCTTGCAGTTATCATTGTAAAAGTTGTTTCTAGTAAAGCAAGCTGTAGAGTGTGGTGTCCTTCAGGAGGTTTCTTTTGCATGATTTTAGAGGTGGGTTGCATTCAGCACAGCCTATGAAAGAGACCAGTGTTGTTTGAAAATTGCAAAGAAGGGAACACACTGTCAGGAGTGTCCTTCGTCAAGATTCTCTCAGTCTGTCTTAGAAATTCTCAGTATATTCTGGATGTTTTCCTTAAGGCAGAAAATGAGGCTTGGAATACAGTCTAGACTAGGTCAAATGTCACGTGCAGTCAAGTTACCTAGAGATCTTATTAAAATGCACTTTCTCATTCACTGTCTCTGATATTGAACTTTGGATTTTGCACTTCTAACAAGCTCCCGGGTGATAGTGATTCTGTTTGCAATGTAGAAGCTGCATGCTTGCCAGTCATATGTTAGCAGTAAGGTATAGTCTCACTGCTTCTCACATGCTAATCTTTACACAATTCACCTCTAGATAAATGCTCCTCCATGAATGGTCCAGGGTTCTGACTCAATGCCTGAGACCCTGCAGCCTGGCCAGAAAGCAGAACCTTGAACTGTATAATGACACAGGTCTGCCGTCACACCACTTCACACCACTCTGGAGGCTGAGGCAGAAGGACAGAGAGTTTTAGATTAATAGCCAAGATAACACAGAGAGAAGAGAGGGAGAGAGAGAGAGGAAGAGAGAGAAACAGACAGACAGACAGAGACACAGAGACAGACACAGAGACACAGAGACAGACAGATGGAATATCTGGTCTGTACCAGATCAGAACCTGGTTTTTAAAGAAATTCTTACTGTTTACAAGTAAAGTGGGGGAGGGGCATAGAGCTGGCTTCATGACTGCTGAGATAGGAGCCTACATTTGGTTTGGCACTCTCCTGTCACAATCTCGAACCTCTCAAGGAGAGAGATCTCTGTCATTTCATTTTGTCCCGAGGTTCCATGCATTATATAGGTGGTCTTGGATTCACTATTTTATAGAGCAACTTTCAAAGTCTAGTTTGCACTTGTCTTAACTGAGCTCTTGTCAAATAACTTGGTATTTCTGGATACTTAAAGGTTGAATTTGTAGCATAAGGAATGGTGGAGCTTATAGACCTCACATGTGATTCTGGAATACCCTGCTTATCACTTTTGAACCAATAACCTGGCGTCTCCCTATTTGGGCCTTCCATCATTTTCACGATATGTGTCAACATTACTCTCTTTCTGCAGCATTGACAGAAAATGCCCTTAACAGTGGGGACCTGTTGGACCCTGGAGCAAATATGCTTCTGGTTAGACAGATTTTTCTGTAGGGCCACTCAGTAAAATGTCTACTTTTGCCTGAGTGACCTCTGGTGATGATGTGACATTTACACAAACAAAGCAAGGAGTATGTGCAATGAGAACTATGGGCAGACAGGGCTCTCTGGGGGGATCTTGGTTTCATGTTTTTGTTTGCTTGTTTGTTTATTTGTTTATAGTAACAGACCATTTTGAGGATTCAACAGAAGCAAAACCACTTTAGGTTGGTCTTTTGCCACTCTGACAAAATACTTGTGAAATAACTTGTGTTGGAACATCTTTATTTTGACTCATGGTATCACTGATGTGAGTCCATTGTATTTGGTGAGGTGGAAGATTACAGTTCACATAATGGCTGCAGAAATCAGAAGAAAAAGGATCTCTGTGGTAAATAAGCATGATGAGCCCCAAATAATTTGGCGGGAATTTTTACCCTTCCCCTAATCTCTCAAAGATAAACCCATGTATATTCTTTACTGGTCTCCAAGATTTTCTGAAATCAATGAAGTAGGCAATTAACAAAACCATGATGCTATCCCATTAAAAAGGTCACTGGGGAAACTCATCAGCACATGCAGTGCTAAGCATGAGATCTCAGTGGGGAGCCTGCCTCCAACACTATCTCGTTTTTGCAATAAGGCCCAGTAAGGTTGAAACTCTGAAGTCCTGGTTTTCAAAACAGAAAACAGATGTGATCGTCTTAAAAAATGTATTGTAGGAACAATGTGAAACTGTATGTATGTGAGAATGCTGTATACACTGAAAAAGAGTACAGGTGTTTGAGACATCATTATACAGACCTTGTAACACTGATATTCTCAGCATTATAGTCAGGAGCAGACCACTCTGCTTGTGAGCTTAGCCTTAGGTCATAGGACATACTTTCCATAGAAAGAAAGGGAAATGAAGACAGACAGGAAGATAAGATGAAGGCTTGGCAAGAGTTACCGGGAGCTTTCAAAGTACCAGAAAGAAAAGGAAGCTTCCACAATTTGAGGACTCCAGATGCAAAAATAAAAAGAAAGGGAATCTATTTTTATATGTGCAAACAGTTTTTGAGATTTTAGAAAATGTCTTTAGTCTAGCAATAATTGAACATTTCTGCCCTGGGTATAATGAAGATAAATAGCAAGAGTGGTGGTCTGTATTTAGTTTTGACTTTAGAAGCCTTCTGTTGGAATTTGCTATATTGAGATAAGTGGAAGGATGGTTTGTAGTTAAAGCTCAGTTTCTGAGCCAGCACATATTAACTGTGAATTGGGAAAGCATTTAGCATCCTTGTGCCTGAATTCTTTTTCCAGTGAAATAGATCCCACTGAGCTGTTGCAAGTATTGAACAGCTTAGCACACCCCAAACAACCAGACCGATGGTGGAGGTTATCACTATCCACATCATAGGGGTCCTAGAGCTAAGCTACGAGGACTAGGAATGTCCTAAGGTTCTAGACACTCAGAGGATGCAAGATGCCTTGGGTTTGCACTTAGAGGTTCTTTGAAATGATATTTTCCTCCTGTTGTTTTAGAGGCACTAACTTTTCAGAACGTGGAACATTCAGACAGTGAATGTTCTAAAGCCATAATTGTACAAGTTCTGTAAGTTCTGCAACAATGTACTCATAGCAAAGCAAACACAGCAAACGCATGTCTGTCCAATGGGAGTGAGGGGAAACGTAGGGCATGATGAAGTATGCTAGCCTCGACTAACACTTTTTTGCTTTCTTATTGGTCCCTTTACTTATCTATCTGGTCTTATCTTTCAGGTGCACAATTGACAACCGAGTCACCCGGGTGGCCTGGCTAAACCGCAGCACCATCCTCTATGCTGGAAATGACAAGTGGTGCCTAGATCCTCGTGTGGTTCTCCTGAGTAACACCCAGACCCAGTACAGCATTGAGATCCAGAATGTGGATGTGTATGATGAGGGTCCTTATACCTGCTCGGTGCAAACAGACAACCACCCTAAGACGTCCAGGGTCCACCTCATTGTACAAGGTGGGTGGGGCTTGGCTGGGAGGCCTGAGTGGGTGGCTGGGAATATCGATATTCACTGATTTTTTTTTTCATGATCTTAATCCAAGGTAGGTTGGCTGTTCTCCTCAGCAAGTCCTCTCTGATTGCCATCTTGAAGCTAGACACGGAACTTTTCATCAATTTACTTTCTGAGTTGAACTAGTTTTTTTTTTTCTATTCCAATTGTATAAAATAATTGTCTAATTATTGCTTTCCTTGGCTTTTCCTCCTCTTAGCATTTTTAAATGCTGCATCCAACTATAAGTTTGCTTTTATTTGAAGACAAGAATTTTAATGTTCATTGTTTGCTGCCCTAGACCAGTCTTCATGATAGCAAAGCCATGAAACAGGACCCAGGACTTTATCTCAACCACCTCCCTTCTACATATTCATCCCCGTACAGGGTATTTTCTTCTTTCACCATCGAATCCAGATTTTGCTCGCCCCCCCTCCATGCCTCTGCTATAAGATGGGATTCAGAGTCAGTCTCTCCCTGGCTGTTCCTACCTTCTCTTCTTGTTTGTACTTTGTAGGCTTTAGTTTTGCTTAGGGTTCTCCTGTTGTTCTGTGAATTTTGGGGTATTTCTCCAGGTTCTATCCTCTCTGCTTCTCATACCACAGGTCTGGTGTTCAACTATTCTCAGAATCAGGATGGTCCTGAGTCACTAGACTTCATTTAACAAGTAGATGAATTTCTTATTACTGAACAGCTTTGAGCTACATTGTCTGCTTTCTGATGAAGAGAAATGCCTAAATCAAATATTACTGCATTCTGGCAGTTTTTCTTGTGAAATATGGTGAATATGAGGAATGGGATGAGGATAACATTTTACACAGAAGTAAACTAAAGCACCTAGGAGAAGGGATCACCTGTAGAAGACTATTTACCTTTGGTCACTATGCTATTGAATGTCCCCCTTTAATTTTTTTTCAAATGCAGTGGATATTTTTCAACATTTAGTCAGCTTTTACCGTGGATTAAATAATTGCTTTGTTCTCTGAGAACTGAAGATATCATGAAGTAAATTTTTGTGGGTCTTCTTCTCCTCCTCCTCCTTCCTTTTCTTTTTCCTCTGTAGCCTGATCTCTGGTTCTTCTCATCCAGCAAGATGGCAGTGGTCAGACTGATCCATGAAGTCCTTCTTGCAGCAGCCTGCTAACCTGGAAATATGCTTGAGAGTAGGGTGAAAACCTGGAGTGACTAGTGAGAGACAAAATGGAAGGGGGTGCTGAAAAGGACAAATTGGAAGAGTGAGGGAGAGTCACTGTGAGCAAATCAGGAAAGTGAATGGTGATCATGAATCAGATCTAAGAGAAGCAGAATGGACAAGCATACATGAGAAGAGAGTATGTTAGAACAAGGGGACCCTTGAGCACAACTCAGACGGAGGTGACAGTAGTGGTATACTGGAAGCCATCAGGCTGCACTAGAGAATCGTCACATCAGGGTTTTATAAATTTTGCTAGCTGTTTCTTTCTCTTTCCCCAAAGGAAAGTATGATGTTTTCTTTCTTTTATTGATTCTATAAATGAGCATTTTTTTCTGCAAACAGCCTTGTGCAAAGAGCGTTTTAAAATAGATTCGCATAGCCAGTATTTGAGTGTATTATAAATAGCAGACTAGGTCCTGCTATGTGAGATTTTTGTTTGTTAGTATACATTTTCAACATAACAATAGGTTTTCCTTGTAGGTAGAAAGACAAAATAAAAGTTAGGGGTTTCTATTTTGTGGGGAGGTTTGGTGAATGTTCCAGCGAAGTCACTAGGCAGTACCTCTGAAGTCCTTCCTTGGGAAGAATGTGTTGCAATGACCAAGAAAGGCTAGGAGATTTGAGCACAGGTTTGCTGTAGGAAGTGACAACATTATAGAATGTGAAAGAGGACAAAATGTAAAACATGAAGACCCCTTAGAAAACCTAAAAACAGATTTTTGTCATGTTTTTAAATACATCTGCTTGGACACACTCATACATACCTGTGCTAAATAGTACACTGGCTTTTACACATTGAACATTTAGTAAATGCTTATTGAAGCAAATGTCTGGAATTATAGTACAAAAGATCGTACATGGGCTCTGAGAGAGAAAGCTGAATAGTTGGGAGGTGTGGGCAACAGGAGGAAGGGAGGGGGTGCATCTACGTCTGTTTTTACTCACATCCAAATGGATGGAAAAATATCTAATCCATAGCCAGGTGTTTACATCTGTGACTTGGCCAGGTGCCCTCTTCCCATGACACAACATCTTGACTATTGGAATCTCATCTTGGGCTAATTTTCGAATGCTGATGGGTGTATTGATCTGGAAACAAGCTGGGTTAAAAAAGGCATTGGTCTTGTACACAGACTCAGCCCAAGCTAATCCGCTGTCAATATGCCTGGGCTGAGTATTATTGACATGTTAATGAATAGAAGACCATAGTTTTTCTAGAGTCAACCTGTCCCGTTCTTTAAAGCAATCAGACAAACTGAATAGAGCCAGACTCAGTATTGGAAAGAGGATATACTACCATGCAGGATTAAAAAAAGAAATATATTTATCTTGGGATCATTTATTATACTGAACAGAGACCCTAATTCCCTTACCAGAAACTGACAGTCTGAATTTAAGTTCCTTTTCAACACAACACTGTTGGAATGCAACCCAGGCATATCAATTTCTTCAAATAGTATTGCGATCATTTAAAAAGAGAAACACAAACATCAGTAACAATGAAGAACAGACCTAGTATTGTGCCTGTGTATACTTATATCTGTATAGCCAGTAACATGTGTGTGTGTGTGTGTGTGTGTGTGTGTGTGTGTGTACAAGGAGATGAAAAGAAAATGACACTCACACTTTTGCAGTCTGAAGTCCCAGATTAGTTGTAGCATCACGACTGTCAAATATCTCATCCATCCCGTTAGTTCTTTGTGCTAAATCTTTAACATTGCAATTCAAAATGACTGACCTTTACAATAGTCATGACACCATAACCACATCTGCCCAGGAAACAGACACAAATGCATTCATCTCTTTCTGCAATAACTAGTCACTGAGAAACATCTCTAACAGTGTGTACTCTGGCTTGGAACTGAATACATAAGGATAGAGACAAAGCTACCCGTGAAGACCCAGTTTACTTTTGTGTGAAGAGATGGAATGGTGTATTACTTTTCCAAATCATTCCTAAGAATTTATATGAGTACAGATGCTATTGTCTGAATCTCTAGTTTACAAGTTTGGATCTAGTTTTTTTTTTTTTTTTTTTTTTTTTTTTTTTTTTTTTTTTTTTTTTTTTTTTTTGCTTTGTTTATTTTGTCTTATAAATTGGTGATGTCATAAATCCTTTTCAACTTCTCCCAGTGATAAGGAAGCATGATTTTCAGAGCAGGAATGCTCAGATACCTCAAATGTGGGCCAGGTTCAGTTAGGGTTGTCTTGGAGTTTATAGTTCTTACCCATAGTAGACAACAGGCAGAAGGGAGCAGACAAAGCCATCTTGAGTCCCAGTGAGTGGAAAGGTGCATGGGGAGACCCATTTTCTCGTCACGGGGAATCCAAGAAGACCTGGATGTACTGAATTCAGTCATGGGTCAGGGATAGCCAGCCTGAGGAAGATCAAAGCAGGCACTGGAAGGAGCAGCTGGGGAAGGAGAAGGATCCAGTCCTGAAGCAGAACCCAGACAATTAAATAGGCCAAGTCTCCTTGGCACGGTTGGAAAAGGCTGCCTCTGAGGAAGAGGGGTGTTTCAGAATTGTACTGAAAGGTAGGTAGATAAAGAAGGCATGCACTGAGCAGAGACTGAATTAAGTAGCTGCTCATAGTCTCGATTTAAAATGTCAGAAATAAAGACAGATGCTTCTTTGAACATAGGAACGACATTTTCTACCAAGGTAGATGCTATAGACGTTGAACATGAACTGAACTTTACTGCATCACAGGCAGTGTTGCTGGGCAGTGCTACCAGTGGGCACCGGAATGGTGACAGTGAATTTCCCTGCCATGAAGGGACAGGTGAGATATGAAAATAGAAGATTTTATCAGAGACAAGATAGAAATAAGAAACAATGGCAACCTCTTACAAAGAAAACAGACATTGCCGGATGGACTGAAATTCTTTCTGTACCTAGGACAGAGGAGGAAGCCCAGAGTCCAAAGGTGACTGACTGTGAGGAAAATGGCATTCAGAAGGTAGAGAGAAAGAAGTGCCATTCAAGGATCTGCATTACCAGTTAGGCTTCAGAATATAATCTTTTGAGTTGGGTGTGGAGCTCATCATTGAAAGATACTGTTCTTGTAGAAGACACAACGTTGGTTCTAAGTACCCATATTAGGCAGCCACAGTCACCTGTAACACCAGTTCCAGAGATTCTAACTCCCAGCCTTACTTCTGCCAGCATCTATCCTCACAGGCACAAGCAAACACCACACACACACACACACACACACACACACACACACACACACACACACGTGTGCGCGTGCGAGCACACACGCACAATTAAAAATAAGCTAAATCTTGTGAAAAACACATCCATCCTCTTGACCTTCAGATTTCATCTTCGTGGGTGTGATTAGTAAGTGTCTGCTTCTGGAATCCAACTGCATATATCAGCTCTCAGTTTTTCTGCCAAACAAGCTTTGTGTGCCTCCAAAAGGGGCCTTCCTCTTACATTTATTGGTCCCAATAATGGAAAAAGTTAGACCTTGGAAAACAAAATATAGTACTTGCTGCCAATGAATCCTTTGCCAAGTTGCAGGCAGCTAGAGAAGACATCTGAAGATCCCTTTGTCTCAAAATCCTGTGAGTGTTTGTATTGCAAACCCTGTTGCAGTGACTGCAGACTATGCCAGGCCTTCCTCACTTGAGAAGGACTTCTCAGCCTTGACCAGGTACCTGTGGGACTTTAATCTCACCTAGAAAAACATTTGCATGATAGAGAACAGCAGAAGGCAGAATTTATAGAAACAAAGATATTTCCTTTACAATAAGAAAGGAGCCTTTGGTGTCTTTATCAGTTTCCCTGGCCCTATCTGGGTCTCTCTATTGTCATTTGTGTGTCTAATCACTACCCCCCTCTTTGTTTGGTGCAAATGAGTTTTCCTCTTTCTCTCTAGGCAGAGTTAATCTGAAAATCCCTGCTATTGTCTCATAGTTAATTACCTGCCTTTGGAGTCAAGCAGCTCTGAAACTCCAGTGTAAGAGGGAACTGCAGATGTCTACTGTACATGGGAGGATGGAGGGAGAGGAGCCAGGACAGGGAACTCAGCCCCTGTGTTCCTGGGACTCCAGCAGAAGACTGGCCTGGGAGACCTTCAGTCAGCCAGTGACATGCACAATTCAACTATGGCCATGCTAAATCTTCCTTTACCTTTGATCGTCTCCAGGTTCCTGGTCCTCTGTTCTTACCAACCTTGTCCTATTTATTTACATTTTGTTTGCTTTCTAATCTTGAATAATTAATCGACCTCGTCAATCCAAACTCATTACTGTGATTAAGAGAACAGAAACATAACTTTGAATTTCTTGATACCTATGCACCAAAGACTTCTCAGGTGAACCTCAATTAAAGGAAATTTGAAGCAAACAATATCAGAGAAAATGATGTGATCTGATCCTCACTCTGAAAGTGAAGATTTCTGCCTTTCCACACACAGCAGAAGGTGTCATCTCCTTCTCATACAACCAGGCTCCTGGAGAGCTGAGAAGACCCGAGGACCAGTTTCCATTTTAGCTTCATCTAGCTGGTCTGTAGCAGAGGTCAATAGCAGACCAGAGTCAGCTCAACCAATAGAACTTTATATTCTTGTCTAGGTCTCAATAGCTCAAAGTAACAGACAGGCAGGACACTCTTCTCTTCTGCTTCCTTCAAGAAATATGCCAAAACGTACATTTTGTTAGATCATAAGGTTCTGCATTTAAATTTGGTAGAAATGTAGAAAGCTATGGGAATTAAATTCTACTGTGAAATTGAAGTGCTCCTCAAAGGGCTTTGGAAAAGGGCAAGCAAGTGGGCCATTCTTCTCTCAATTAAAAATGTGGGCAGCATGCTATGCTGCTTCTCACTCTACTAGTAGAGGTTTTCAGTGTCTGTAAGCATTTACAGACACTGGAGGGCATCACTTCTGAGAAGTAGGCCCATGCTACTATCTCAATAAGCCCACCATAAGCATATCTCTTCCGTAAGCCAATCTGGGTGACCTAAAGTGGCCTCAGCAAAAATACCACAGTTAAGGAAAGCCACACTTGCTTCATTAAGGTCATTTCTATGTCTTCTGATAAGGATATGGTGATGGAGTGAGGGGCAAATCTTATGTTTCTTATGCATTTTGGAAAACTTGGCATCACCTTTCTGGTCACAATAGTAGACGGGGCTCTTGTGAAAAATCTTTTACTCCACACACAGCTAAGAGGGAACATGGAATCAGGTGACCCTGACAGCTTTCTAGAACTTCTGGGAGTCAGCAGCTTTCCTCCAGGTGAATAGTTAGGGCTCCCTGGGGATATTCTGCAAGCAGCTAAGAACACCATTTCCCTGAGGTGGCTTTCCCTGGGGACCCTAAACTACCTCCGAGCTAGCTCAGATTCACCATGGGATGGAGAAATTGGCAATGTTTTCCCCTGTATCTCTATTTCTTCTGCAGCTTCCAAGTATAAAGCTTGTCATTTTATTTGGGACAAAGAATGAATACCAGATCCTAAATATTAGCATTGTCAAAATATACTTTCCGTGGCATCACCCATATCAGAGGTATCAGTTTATTAAAACTGATTGTATAGCTGAGATTCTTTTTTTAAAGCCCTTTCCTGCTTAAACCTTTCAGATATTCTTTATTCTTATTATTATCTTTAATCTTTTTTTTATAGCCCAGTCGTTATTGTCCTCCAGTTCTGCTCTCCGACAGTTCCTCATTCCATTCCTTCTCCTCCATCTCTAAGAGGATGTCCCCATGCCCCCACACACCTCCACATCTCGCCAGAGTTTTCTCTCATTAAAGACCAGGCACTCCTCAACTGGATATGTGTGGGAGCTTCAGACCAGCAAGTGTATGCTGCCTGGTTGATAGCTCAGTTTCTGAGAGATCTTGGGGGTCCAGGTTTGATGAGACTGCTGTGGGGTCACCCTCCTCCTCGACTCTTCCAGTCTTTCCCTAATTCAACCGCAGGGGACCCTGCCTTCATACCATTGGTTGAGATTAAGTGTCTGCTTCTGTCTCAGTCAGCTGCTTGTTGGGTCTCTTAGAGGGCAGCCAAGCTAGGCTTATGTCTGTGATCACATCATAACATCAGTAATACTGTCAGGTATTGGAGCCTCCCCTTGAGATGGGTCCCAATTTTGGCCAGATTTCCCTCAGACTCTTCTCTAATTTTGTCCCTGCAGTTCTTTTAGACAGTAACAAATCTCTCATTAAGTATTGTATGGGGTCTTTTGGAGGCTTCATAGGAAAGCAGTACATATCTAATTCTAGAGTATGTCCTCACTGTCATATCCCTAAAGGCTTCTGTAGTTCGAGGCTGCAGGCTATGTACACAATGGTGTACACAGAGTGCTATCAAAGGCAGCAATATTGATCTCAGTGCCCTCAGTGACCCATGAAGACTCTTGCCTGCTCAGAAAGACTGGTATGCAGTCTGCCTTACAACTTGCATTCAGGACACTGTTCTCTTCTTAAGAAACATAAAACTCTTTACCTTCTTTGGGCTTTGGCAGACATTGCTGTAGAAGGCTCTCTGTCTATCTGTTGTTGAATAGGTTATCAGATAATACCATTGAACCCCATCACTGGCATTTTGGAATCAGGTGCTCAGAACACAATGATCACACAGAGTTCCTGACATTGCAGTAGAAGGATCTACATTATCAGCAAATCATTATCCCTTTAAAGCAGGGATTGTGGCATCTGACTGGATGTAAATCTGATGAATCACTGGAAGGGGGTAAATGCAGTTCCCTGGTAATTAGCATCAAAGAATACCTTTCATAAAGGACTACATTCATGGAACTTATTAGATGCTCTGGGGAAGAGATGATATCTTTGGAAGGAACCACAAGGCAAAGAATCGGATGATATATAACTCACAGAAGAAAAAGGGGTACTGCTTATGTGCCACAGAACAGGGCCAGAGAGTTGGCTCTACCTCAGTTTTGGATGGACGGAGATGTATAGTTTTTATCCCCAGACCCCCCACCCCTTTTTTGTAATATGCAGGCAAGAATGCCATTTCTATTGCTCAAAGCAATGTGGATTTAATGGTTTTGACATTGGACACTATCCACAAAGCTATCAGTGGAATATAACATGACAAGCACCTAAGATATTAAACCTCTAGAGAAAGAAAGAGGTCTTGGCATGAAAGAATGCATCCAATCCTCACTGGTTCTATGTCCCTTGTGTTGCAGCTAAGACACAATCGAGACAGATTGCCAAGACCTGTCTACCACCACATCTGTTTCTGGAAGCAGTCTTTGCTTTCACCTGCATTTACAATAGTGATTAATGTGTCACAGTGTAGTTAAGGAGCAGTTCTTTGTGTCACAATTGTAGTTAAGGAGCAGTTCTTTGTGTGATCTTAAGAAAGTACACAACACTGGACTCTGCACATCATTGTGATGTTGAACCTGAGAGTGTGAGGCTTTAGCCAAGGATACATGACAACCACACCAAGGGCCACCAGAAGCCACCTTCTCCTTTTATCTGAGAGATCATGGGCCGTGGAGGAGAAGGCTTACCATTTCACACATCTCCAGATGAATTTAGAGTACTAAAAGCCAGCAATTGGAATATACCGGACGACTGGTATTCCTAATGAACATCAGCTGTTGCCTGCAGCGCCTAACATGGGTGGAAAGTCTAGCTGGCATCTGCTGGAGTTCAGCTCAGAACTACGATGCTGCTGGAGTTGTTGGGGCCCCACGTTTTTCTTTTGATCTTCACTTCATGTTATGTGAAAAGGAATTTATTGATTTAAAATTAGGACAATTTAATTTGGTGGCATGTTTTCTTTATGTCTCAATTATATATTCATGTCTTTGTGGTAAACTCAGCTGGTGGGGGATTAAGAATTCAAACTAGAGGATTTTCACTTGGCGAGTTGAGCTTTCCACTGTGATTAATTGGGAGTCTGCACAATGAAGCCAGTGTTGGCTCCACTGTGGATTTACTAGCTTAGCAGAAAGAAACAGATTTTAGGATTTAAGAGGTTTTTAGGGGGGTTTCGGTCTGAATTTTGATAATAATTACCTGGAAAAATGACCTACTTATTTAAATTGTTCTCAATTAGATACTTTATAGAAATGTTTTGATACATCCCGTAATCTGATTTGGAGAATGGTGCCTATTAGATGCAAGGAAATGGAGCTCGACTGTTTTGCCAGTGCCATGCATGTAATCCTTTGCCAAGTATATAAGCACATAGGCATATGGGCTGGTCTTTTCTAGCCTGTGTCCGTTGAACAGATGTAGCCATTTGTATTAGCAACTCATAAAGCTCTTCTGCATATGTAGATACCTGGTCTCAAGAACCAACCTGGATCCCACCCTGGTATGTCCATGCTGCCCTCTCCTCTAGTATCGTCCCTCAGCTATGTCATCAGCAAGTCTTTTCTTCTCACCAGTTTGACCAGGTGCTAGAGTAGCCCATTTTTCTACAACACAGGCTTCAAAGAGTTGGGACCTTCCTGCCAACTTCCCTTACTTTGAGGGTCCAGGGCAGGTTTGCCTTTTGATTCCTCTTACCAAAGACAAAATGATCAGGAATGTTGATGATTTCTTATCTTCACTTATGTATATAATACCTAAAAGTGGGTCCAGACATCTGCGGAAGTAATTCATAGTAAGGGATACATAGAAAGGGATGTAGAATGTTCTTGGGAGGCGGGCAACATGCACAGGATAATAGAAGAACTGCCCAGTGAGACCATTCATGGGACTCTGAAAGTGAAAAACTGCAGTGGCTCCAATGTTAGGAGCAAGATTTTTGCTTCTCTAGAAGTCCAAACAAATAGAAATCTTTTGAAATGGGTGGTCTGATATTCCTTCTCTAGATTGATAGAATATAAATAAAATAACTCTTCAGTCTGGATGCACCTGGTTTCCTTCACCCATGCCTTCAGCTCAGCTACTCATATCCAGAGTAATCTTTCCACACAAGATGTTACCTCAAGGACCCCTGAGTGCAGGAGATTGGGTGGTCTGATTTCTGGAACCTCATTTTTTTGTCCTTCCTCACTGTTTTTATTTAAGTTTATACTTAGTGTTTTGTTCTTTCTCACCACCAGCCTTTTTAAAGTTTTCTCTTCTCTGCCAGACCTCTCTCCCTAGTTGCTTTTAAACATGTGTTTCCATTGAGGCGGCTTTCCCAGAGTAGCCTACAGCTCCCGCATCACCCAAGTGCCCAAACCAGGCCATCCATCTAGGTGTTACCACAAGTTGCATGATGAGGATGCTCTATCTGCTTTCCTGAGAGTGGGAGGCTTGTCTACTTGCCATTGTATTCCCAGTGCCTCCAGCTTAATAGGAGTTCAGGGAGTATTTGCTGAGTAATAAATAGACTTATAAAAATTTCTTTTTAAGAAATAATTAAACAACATGATTCACTGCTCACTGTTCAGTTTTGTTGTAGTAGGCTGAAGAATGGCTAAGCAAAGAATGGTTTTTAGTACCAAGAACCATGAATATTCCCAGAATGGTTAAATTTTTGCAGACGTGATTTAGTTAAGAGTTTATGTTAGGGAGATTATTATGGGTCCTAAATGTAATCACACATACACGTTAGAATAGAAGCAGTGATAATAGGAGAGAGAAGCACAGAGAAAATAATAAGAATACTGGAACAGAGATTTGACAGTATTGTTCTGAAAGGTGGAAGGGATGGTGTCCTGAGTCAGGGACTGTCATCAGTCACCAGAGGCTGGATGATCCTGGAACAGACTCTCCTCCAAGTCTCCAAATGAAGAGCCGATCCTTGCTTTAAACTCAGTGAAGGGCGCTTTGGATTACTGGCCTTCAGAACTGAGAAAATACAAATTTCTATTTGTCTTCAGCTATGAGATCTGTGTAAATTAGTTACAGTGGCAGCATGAAACTAGGACATTGCCTTTGTTGTGATGGGTGTCTGGTTCTTGGTGGTACGAATTCAAACAGAAAGTTAGTATCCCAGGTCTACTGGAACATAGCTGTTGTTCTGAGATTGCTTTCTGTGGTGACTGCTTGCTGTAAACTAGGACTTCCTAAACTTTTCCACTCATGGCTCTTTCTTCTGGAAAAAAATTTATGTGATCCCTAATATATAGATATGGAAAAATGCTACTGATATTAACAATTAACTGACAATAAATAATGAGGGATCCTATTTTAAAACAATCCTTTGGCATATATTTTCATTATTTATTGAAAAAGAAAGCAAGATTCTATACCAATGAGAGTGATTTTTTACATAAAGAATTAAATGTAAGATAGGTTTTCAATATTTAAAGAGGAGAGTCTCTTGAACTTCTTTTGAATTGATAAATATTTTAAAATTATATTTGCCAATGCCAAGAGCACTCCCCATCAATACATAACACAAAATAATAGGTATATTTATGGTCACTTCAGAAATTAGAAATATGGTAAAAAACCCAACTATAATTGATTTAATAATTCCTTATGAAATTCAAGTGAGCAAGCAATTCACATAGCGATTTTTAGTGAATATAGCAATATCTCAATAGCATTTTATTTACAAGCCAGGCATGGTGATGCATGCCTATAATCCCAGCATTCACTGAGGGTGGAAAACAGCATAGTGGTACCCTGTTTCAAAAGTAAAAATACTTCCTCTCCACATCTAAACTACATTCTGGAGACTCTCTGTTTTACAGCTCCAGCAGGGTCAGTAGTATAAGCTACACGTTGCTTTACATGGCCTTTTTTTTTTTTTTTTTTTTGAAAAAAAAATCTTTTTGTGGCTGCTTTGCATTATGTTTTGTGATCAAAGCCCAATACAATCCTATAATCCTGATTTCTTTTCCCTTACAAATGTCTTGGTATTTTTGTCTGATTTAAACAAAACCACTGTTTTTCAATATTTATTGAATTCTGAACATTTCTTGTATGTGTATTCAAACAGCATTTTTAAAAAATTCTAACACAATACACTCAAATGATACACAAATTTGATACTTAACATGGTGAGCGTTAAAGGCAGGAAAACATAAAATATGTTTTCCAGACTTAGAGTGTTTCTATATTCCAGACAACTTCGTGTGTGTGGAAAACAAGCGGATTGTATAACAGGCAGTACTCTGAATCAGAGCCCAGGTGTTTCAAGCTTCCCTTTGTCTTTTGAGGTGCAAAGGCATGCCCAATGCAAGCTGCTCACACATGTGCAGAACCAAGGCTGCAGTGGAGATGCACGCTGCAGCATGGATCTGCTGGGAACTCAGACTCATATTCTGTTGGAGTTGGGCTGCTCATAAACCTTTTATTGTTGCCATTCCTTTTTCCTAAAGCTCAAGTCACGTGACCACATATGGATTTAAGACACACAGTTCAAGAGGCCAGGCTCTATGATAGGGATCAGCAAATTAAGACCCAGCCTACAGCCTGTGTTACCATTATTTGTAAGTTAATGCTTACACATTTTGTTTTTGAAATATGATTAAATAAAGTGTATGTTAGAAAGGCTTGACATGGCCAACACTCTTCTTAGTAGTTGCTTTCTGGCCCTTTGCTGACAGATTTAAACCTCTGATCTAGGGGACTGAGCCACTCTGAGCATGGACATTCAAATAGCCAAAAGGAGAAGTTAGTGTGTAAAGGAACCCAGTCTTCCTTCCAAGAGCTGGTAAGATTTTGTAGCCATGAGCCAACCCACTTGAATGTCCAGTCTCTGACCAGCTCAACCCTCAGAGGGGAACAGTCTTGTAGGCTGCTGGCCTGAGTCCCTGTGAGAAGTGCTCAGTTGGATCTTTTCAGCCAGGCCACTCTCCAATACCTGGCTCAGAAATCACAGGAGACAGTAAAGTACTATTGTGTTTGAAATAAAAAATCAAATTTCTAGGGAACATGTAAGGGCTTTTGTTCTTGTCATAACTTTCTAAACAATAAGATGAAATAACTGTGCACATACCATTTGTATTTTGTTAGTTATAACGTTAGGGATGATTTGAAGTATGTGGGAGGATATACTTAAGTTATATGCAAATACTGCACAGCATAATGCACGGAACTCATATGTCTCTGGATTTTGGTATCCTTAGAGGATCTATGAACCAATATGAGGGCACTGAAGAATGACTGAGCAACTGTTTAAAAGTTATGCCCTTGGAATTCCAGCCCCCCCCCCCCCGTACACGTAACAAAAGCGTCATTTCCTTGTCTTTGGGATATCTGTAGGAATTGATGTAATCACTAAATTTTAGTGTGAGACTACACTTGCTGATATTTAATTACTGACCTGAGGATTCTTGGTGACACAGAAGAGCAGACAAGTATGATTTTTTAAATAGAATATTTGAGCATGTGGGCATGGAGTTGAAGATCCTGGGGTATGCTCTTGTTAGTTGGGAGGGAGCACCGTATTTGGGTTTAATTTTTATTATTTATCTAAACAGCATTTTAAACTTATGTATCCAATAAATCTCTTTAATTTTAACAGGTCTGTACCATCACCTCTGATCAGCTCGTCCTACAGCCTTCATGTCCAATAACTACATTTTTTTTAGTAGCTTGTCACAGGGCCTTAAATATCCCCTTCACATTTTTTTTTCTCCCATTCTCTTTCACTTTACCACAGATCTTGTTAGAGTTGCTGAGATTTGGAATTTACCCAGAATCCTCCACTTTCTCTCCAGTTCAGTCTTTTTTCATGTGTAGAGCCACCATCATCATTATGTAGAACTCTACCTTCACCTGCCTGGCCAATCTTCCCCTTGATGAAGTTCTGAGCCTTTATTCTTCATGTTTAGGCACAATGTGTATAGACAGGCAATCTTCTGATTCACCTTTGCTTCCTCATGCACATAGGCATTATTGCACAAAGACCCAGAGCCTCATGGTTCAGACTGCTGTTAGTGGCCTCCAACTTCCCTCTACTGGTCCTTGACATACCTCCTGCTCCTGAGTGCTCTTCTAAGAGCTTTGCTAGAAATCATCTTAGGGACTCTCATCTCTCCATAGCATTATACCTATGGGTATAAAATATGTCACTTTTTAAAGGAATGTATCCATGAGAAGGAACACTGGTCTTTTGTTTCCCTTTGGTTCCATGTGCCTAGAATAAGACCTAGAACAATAAGTACTTGTTGATTGAGTACATGAATGGAAACCAGCAACAGCATTAAATGAACATTTTCTTTTGTAGTATTCATTCTGTTTATTTGCATAGATGTCGGGGGTGGACACTTTTCTCCATCTAGATGATTTGCCTCCAACCTCATTTTCAGAACACCTGGCATTTAGGGCTGAGTTTGGCAGTATGGATTTTCCTAAGAAAGCACTGCAAAGAGCCAGTATCCTAGAGAGAAGCCATGGCACACAGAACAGAGGTGTTCAGAAGATCAAGTAGAAGCATGAGAGTTGAAGGGCAAGCAAAGGCTTGTGGGAATACCCATGGCCTGAAGAGCAGAGGAGCCCAGGTTCTGCCTTCCTAGGAGAGGGATTTCACTGAACACTGGGAAGAGGAAACACAGGAAGGAAATTATATGAATTATTTTGCAAAGGCCTTTGGGATTCAGACACAAGATGGGCTACAAAGGGAGCTTTGGACGGAGAGGGTAAGAGAATGGGAAGACAGAACATGGCCAGTCAATGCTCTGGTATCCTAGGTTCCTAATATGGGGCCATTTTCTCTTCCATGTAGTGACTCAACAGGCAGCTCTTTTGTGGCTGGAGTATGTACAAATAGGAAGAGGCTGTGCACACAGGAAGAAGTAGTGTGGACCACAGCCTAATGCTTTCAGTTTCCCAGAATAAATTTTCACCAAAGACACATGCCCTTGCTCTGTGGTTTAAGGCAGAAAGTAAATGGAATTCATTGCCTTCAACTTCACAGAAGCTTCAAGTTTATATATTTACAAATGAAGAGGACTCCTATGCCAGCGTTTGTTTCAGTGTGGAATTCTCAGAAAATGGCCTTTGGATTAGATAAATGAACTCTTGTCAGTGAGAGGAGGTGGGCTGTGTGTGAACAGAGAATCAATCCCATGATGAGGCAGGGCAGGTAGGATATGGTATAGAAAGGACCAATTAGGAGGTGCTTGGTAAAGGAAAGAAGAAGTCAGCGAATGTCAAACCTCTCCCAAAGATGCTCTGATCTATCCCTATCCCTGCTACCTGCTGGGAATCAACAGAAGAGGTTCCTAGTGAGCCTTGGGGAGGATACAGGTTCTCAATAGATCTGCTGGACCTGAAATCCCCTTGAAGGGCAATTTGTGACAGTTTTGAGACGGGAGGTTTGAAAATTGTCCATAGGAGGCAAACCAAAGGGCCAGAGGAAGCTGTAGGTCAAATTTGGAATGTTTCTTACATGAAATCTGAAATTATGATCATACTCATTAGTAGGATCTGTGTCAAATCAGGTGAGTGGCCTGTTCCAGGGTTCTGATTACAGTGTGTTTTCCTTCCCCTCAAGCAGCTATGCTGACATTCAAATAAAAACACAGGCAGCAGGGGTGTGAAGAGCTACTTTCACCCTAAGTAGGTCAACACAGGCTCACTCCGCATTGGCCTGCTTTGCTTTCAAATTGGTCCCAAAGAATTACTTTGCTTTTTTCCTTATTGACTATGGACTAAGACACATGGGATTACTTCTGGTCACCCTGTGTGTAGAACAGCCTTCAGCCTGTTTGATGCCAGTTGAGACATACTCTGAACAGGTGATTTTTCCCATTACTTAACTTAAACTTAGCCCCATAGGTTACAGCTATTGTATGCGGACATGTTGAGGAGAGCCTTTCATGGCATTCAGGACACTGGGACTGATAATTAGCCATAGCAGGTAAATTAATGCAGAGTCATCACTTTCTATAATTACACACAGAGAAACTCCTGCCTCGGTTTCTAGACCTGGTCTTGGTTGAAGAAAAATATAATACGAATATCTTCTCCCCTACAGTCATTCTGCAATGATTGGCTGAGCTACTTTGAGGAGTCAGGAAGTACACTGGGGTAGAATATAACATAAACACCACGCCTACCTCAAAGAAATAACACAGGATTCCCACATACACAGATTACTGTAGCATGGGTAGAGCTGGGTCAAAAGATCAGGACTCTGGCAGTACCCTGAGAGTATTCTTCTGAGGGTATCTGGACTCCAGGGCCCTTCCAAAGGTAAGACAAGCAAAACTCAGGACTGAATGAAGTTAGACAGTGACATAGTCAAAGCATCCTCAGACGATATCCATGCGTAGATAGGGATGGGATGACAAATGGGGAGGTGGTCCACTACCAACAGGAGAAGTCCTCCTACATCAGTGGTCAGCAGTGGGAAACAATGCCAGGTAAGAGCACAAGCCAGAGGGTAATCAGTCTTGGAAACCAAGCTGTAAACTTTGGAGTTGTATTCAGGTCAAAAGGCACTGAAAGCAGCCTAGAGAGGCCTTTGTTCAGGATTTCTAGTATGGTTTGTTTTGTAGAGAGGATCTAGAAGCAGGGCAAAAAGAAAAATGCCATATTACAGCATCCTGGGCCTGCCTTTCTTAGACAGGTGAGCAATGTATTAAGTTCAGTATTTTCATCCCCAGGAAGGCTTTCAGTTGACTAACTGCCTGTTATGGTTCCACTAAGCACCCCACCCAGAAGTGCACAGCTGGTGGACAAGGGGGAACAGCCATAGGCTGCTTGGATTTGGTGAAAGAATTTACATGTTTACTTTTTCATCTGTTTCTTTGCTCTTTCTTTATTTTCTATTTCAGTCTTTAGATAAACTCTTTCCTGAGCCTCAGTACCAGCTTGAGTTTGACTTCCCATACCTGCCTCTTTCCTCGGTGCTCACAGTACTCAGAATTTCCTTCTCTCTTTTGCATTTCATTTCCCTGCTTTTCTTCCTTTCACTTCCTCCCTCAAACCCCTAGCATTTTAGTGGCCATCAGGTTTATCGCCCTATCATCCTGGTCCTCAAGCACAGCTGCAGCATGCTGACATCATCAGCACAGCTCCAGGCAGCTTCTCCCCTCAACAGCTTTAGGCTTTTCCACCAACAAGCCAAGCTTACACTGCCATTGAGGGGAGGTCCGGATGATCAGATGATGCTTTATCTATTTTCTCCTTTCCCTTAATAAGCACATCTTGAAATTGAGCTGCAATCTCACTCACAATATATCATTTCCCCTGGGGAGCCCCATCCAACCCCAGATGAAATTCCCTCCTTGCAATGTAAGGGGAGGGAGGACTACATGTTTAAGGTTTCTTTGTTGAGACTCAAATGGGGGATATGTGTACATTGCTCTGTCATAATGTGCTTGTGTGTGGGAGACTATGTGTATGCATGCTCATGGGGAATCTGTGTATTTGTCTTAGACTGTTTCCACTTATGTATCAACTAGAGGTAATTTGCAGCAGAGTGTGGGTGTGACTGACATGTGAGATGTACCAGATATGAATATGTAGGCCATAGAAGGGGTTCACTGTTCACCACTGGGGAAGAAGGATTAAATTATTATTCTGCTTAACTCTGTAGTTCTCAACTTTTCTAATGCTGTGACTTTTTAATATTATTCCTTATGTTGTGGTGACCCCCAACCATAAAATTACTTCATTGCTACTTTGCAAGTATAATTTTGCTACTATCATGAACTATAATATATCTGATATGCAAGATATCTGAAAGGTAACCCCTGAGAAAGTGCTATTCAACTTGCAAAGGTCACAGCCCATAGGTTAAGGATTCTGGCTTAACCACTACACTGTCTTATGTCCTAGGCATGGTTAAATATGTCAAGGATAGATATCCTGAGCAGCAGTGTGCAGCAGTCACAGTACAGATATATGGGTTGAATACAGGGGTTTGTTGACTCCACTACACACAAAGCTGCTTCTGCACCAGGGTGATGTTCCCTGCAGCATGGTGATTCAGCCCAAGGTGGTCCAGCCCAAGGAACTATAAGCATGGCATCTCATCTTATTAAACTATTAAGCATCTGTTCTAGTAGGCAGATTTCTACCCAGCGATAACAATATTGATAGCTTTTGCTTATCCACACTTTATTGTATAACAGGCAGAATCTTTAATAATCTTTTTCAGCATAAGATCACATTTGATGCTCAGGACAATCCTGTGCAATGCTCTGTCTCTTTGCCTTTGAAAACTAGGGAGTCAAGGATCTCAGCTTTGCTACATGGGATTAAGAGGCAGAGACGGGCCAGAATCTGAGCGCTCTGTACAACTCAACTCAACCAAGGCATTAACTTATCATTGTGAGTAAAGGCTAGAGCTAGTGTGACCTGAGAACCTGATCACAGTGAGGTGTGGGCTTTGCAGGGGTGGATACAAGTTCAAATCCGATCAGAGTGAGAAGCCACAGAAAAGGTCCTGTGCCCTAAGTTTTGATTTAATATTGGGGATAAGGTCAGAGCATCATTAAAATAAGTAAAAACTGGATGCTTTTTTGCTCATTTGTTTAAAGCCATTGTTCTGTCACACACAACATATGGGGGAACATAGGAGGTTAGCTCATTTTAAACTCCAGGTCACACCTTTGATTAGGAGAAGTGTGAGAAGCAGACTTGACTCTCCTAGCTCTCCTCTGGGGCACTTTCCCTCCCCCCTCGTTTAAGGACATATCCTTCTTTCTGTATGTGACTAAACAAAGACAACGTGCATGGCAGGAGATGCAGCTGTGTCAGAATAATTCCTCTACCAGGTTCTGTGCTTTGGCTTCTCCCACCTATAAAACGAAGATAAAGATAAATCTTGCTATGTGGAGCTGTTGAGGGTGAAGGTATGAGCTGACTCCACAGAAAGGTGCTATAATCCAGCCCAGTTTGTGGCAATTCCTTTGCCCCTTCGTATAAGGAAATGACCATCCATGAAATATCAGTCTCACCACACATCCTTATGAGCTCAGGTGGTGACTGTCGGTATTGTAAAGTTGGCTTTTTTACAAAACAAAAGTACAGCATAAGCAAAGGCTGTGCTTCTTTATCATCCTATAAACTCACAGCAAATGGCATGTGCTTATTAAAATGTTCCCGGAGCAAACTGACCGAACACTGGGAACTCTGTGAGCATTTACACATGGCAATATGTCCAGCCATTAGTTTGACTGAAGCAGAACTAACATTGGTACCCAGTATGGCCAGATTGCTGCATCACACCCTCATTGTATCAGACATTGGGTATTCTGTGTTCTTTTGCCCAAATTTCTAAGTTTTGTTATTTTTTTAACACAACCTCAAATGTATGATTTTGTCAATGAGGACGTGGGAACCAGATGCTGGGGGGAAATTTGCTAGCTCAGAGAGGCAGAGAAAGCACCCAGCTGACTTTCCTCCTTAGCTGATGGTCCAAAGGGAAAAAAAAGTTCCTCATACTATTAAAAGACAAGCAACAACAGCAAACCAAAACCCATAACCCCATCAAACTCAATGTCACTGTTTTCTATCCCCTGTACATCTTTCCATCCGTCCTCCTGACTTCCTCTCACTCTCTATGTTTTTCCTAAATTCAGTCCCTGTCAACTGGTTGCTTGCTCGCCCTCTTGACCTATGCCTTAATTTATTTAATCCTGTTTATTTAAAATAAACAGAGGATTACTTGTACTATAGGTCTGTGCTAGGCTAAGCTAGTTCACAGTGTGATAAAATATCCTGCAACACAGGTTTATCATAAAGTTTGTGTCAAATTGAATCACTTACATTGCTGGTAATAGGGACTTAGCACTTACCTGATAAACTAATAAGGTCTGTATTCTATGGGTGGATTTTTTTGTTAGAAAATATTTTAAAAAACAACAAACAAACAAACAACAATATACTTAAAATATGAATTACATTTAAATGTATAATATACAACTTCTATTCAATTTAAAAAGGAAGTCTGTGCTGATGAAATGTCACAATGGGTAATATGCTTATGGTGCAAGCCAGAGGAGCTGACATCAGATGTCTACCACACACATGATAGCCAGGCATGGCAACACTGGTATGTGTCTGTAACTTTACTTTCTATGATGCCCCCAATTGTTCCCACTGTTCTGCAAATGACCTTCCTTCATTCTTTAGGGATGAATTCGTCTTCTGTTTATATATTTGGTTCCTCTGATATCTCCCTTTCCAATGGAGACAAGCAATTTCTGGTCCTGACTTCCTTATGGCTGCCTTCACTGTGCACCAGTCCCATGCTTCCTGCTTCCCTCTCCACTGTCTCTGTCATCCACTCAGCCTTTGCCCAGTGCTCACAGCAGCAATAGAAGACACTATTGGGCTTTTACTCTGCGGCAGGAACTATGCTTAACTAAGAATCTCATTCTGATCTCGGGATCTTCCGCGGTAGTTAATAATGACATATTTATACTTTGGAGATGAGGAAGCTGATATATAGTGGGGTTTAAAGTCTTCCTCCAGTTCATCCCAGTAGAAGAGGCTACTGGAACCAGTGGCTATTGAGAAAAGACCCCAAAGAGTGAGTCTGTCTGGAAACATCCCCTTTTCTGCTTTCTCTCCTCCCACTACATGCTGCTTCCTGCAAAGAGGAGTTGTTTTTGTTCTGTCATTTCTTTTTGGGTTTCCCTGTCTCCTCAGCGATGTTGATTTCATTGCATTTTCATAATATTTCATGCTTTAATTTAATTTATTTGGTGCTATTGTACAGTGCCCTGAGCACCTCAGAAGTAGTGAGAATTTTATAAATAAAATTATTATTACAGCTGCTCTGATAGCAGCCTCTGAGCTATTTAGTGAATATATCAATTACTCTCAACACTGAGAAGGTTCACCTAGAGCCCCCTACATGAGGCTGCTGTTAGCCCCTGCTACTCTTTCCTTCTGGGTGCAGTGCAGACAGTTTTGTTGCTCTTCTTCTGACTGCCCTTAAGAGGCACCTTCAGCAACACATTCACACCATGTGTTTTGGACAGCGTGGCCTACTTTCTTTAACCATTTTGTCCTCTACATTTTGACTCCCATTTGCTGGAGCTCTAACATCAGCTCTTCAGTTTGTCTGTGCCATGCCGTGCCTTAGTCAGATTTTTTTCCATGTTCCAGAGAGAAATCGTTATTTTACTGGCTATTAACTGATCAGTTTGGCCCTGTAGACCTCAGAATTCTAATCCACAGGGATCAGTTGAATAATTTTGGTTAGAGTTCTGAGATCATTTGAGACTCCAAAAAGGGGAAAGATGAGGACCACCCTAAGCAGACCTCTCTTCTAACATCTTGTCTAATATGAGGATTGTTCCTATTACTACACTTAAAATTCTTTACAAGCAAGAAATATAAGGGGACTACTGTTTCCTATTAGCAGAGCTTCTTCCATAACAAGATCAATAATTATAAGGTGAACTGATGTTTGAGCTGGAATATTTCCTGGGCATGGCCAGCTCATGCAGATACATGCAATATTCCATCTCACCTTTCCCCATGGCATATTCTTTCTGATCAATCCTCCTAACTTTCTACATGTTTCCTTCCACCATACCCTATTCTGCTCGATTTGATTCTACTCTACTCTGTTCATACATTCATTAAAAAATAATTAAATTCTTGCTTCCCACAGGTTATGTGACTTCATTATTAGCAAAGAGTAACACTTACAGTATTCTTTTCTTCCTCTTGAAATTTTCCTTCATCTCTTTTGTTCCTTTCTTCTTGACTTTCCTGATTCTCAGGAATTGACACTCTTCACAATTTCTAATTGTATTAAGTGTGTCTGAAGATTTTCTTTTATCGAGGAACACTAGTACACTCTGCTCTTGCTATTCTGCTTTTTTACAGAGCAAATGGAGGTAGCCAAGCTGCCCATTTCCAGTGAGTTCATTCCTGTTCAGGCAGTAGTTTGGTGTCACACACTTTGCCAGAGGCTTCTTATGTTATAAGCAAGATATTGACTTCAGTTGTCTGCAATGGGAGCATTAGATTGGGCAGAGACATCGTAATTCAAAGGAATATGCTATGCAGTACATACTCACCATGTGGAGTTCCAACACTCAGCAACCCAAGAAACTTGTGGAAGGCAGTTACAGTCATCTGTCCTGGCCACACAGTGGTGGTTGGCTGTCTGACAACTATACTTTCATTTACACAACCATGATTCTAAAATTCTAGATCACAAAGGAGTAGACACAATAAATCCTGGTTTGCTCTCATGGGAAAGAATAACTTCCAGTGGGGAAAAAAACGACTAGCCAGAAAAGCTCAAGTACGTACAAAGGATGAGGTGAATGGAACACTTTCATGATACTCACTTTTCCTGAAGCTCAGAAGTGATCTGAACCACACATAGGAAAGAGACAACCCAAGTCACTTTGAATTCCTAAATACACTCCACTCAAGGTCTATTAGCGAGTGGCAGTGTGCACACCTACTAGTGGAAACCACTGCAGAGATGCTGTGTATACAGAGGGGATATATTATACTGCATTACCTCTTTGCATCACGAAGTACCCTGGCAGAACTCATCAGAGGTCACCCATCTATCTGGAATATATTTACAAAGCTCCAATTTTAGGCCCATACTCTGCCTTTCATTTCTTCAGAGAAAGTGTGAACTTTGATGGCTCTCCTGCACAGACCATGACAATCCAGAGCTGCTAATTGAAGGCTGGTCTGGTCCACTGGCCCCAAGTCTATTGAACATCTCACATCACTTTCATTGTAATTCCATGTCAGCCCTTTAATAAAAGTGGCCACCGAGCCCATGAGATAACAGAATAGGAATCAATGGGACCTACGATTGTCTGCATGCCAGATTCTCTTGTCAGCCCAGACTCCCATCCATCCTGCCAACTCTGCCTCCTCTGGGACTGAGACGTTTGAAAACAGTGCAGCAGCCTCATCTCCCGGGCAGTGTTTTTTCTCCATCATTTGCTTTATTAAATATTGATTTTCTGTTGCATTATTAAACCTTAAGTCCGGAGCATAAATTCTGTGATTCTGTGCTGATACTTTAATCTGGTGTTCTCTCGCTTGCTCTCTCTCTCCCTCTCTCCATCTCTCTCTCTCTCTCTCTCTCTCTCTCTCTCTCTCTCTCTCTCTCTCTCTCTCTGGCATTTGGAACTGATTTTAGACCAGTTCCTCTGTGGAATCTTTAAGCCAACTTTGAGCTCCACACAGGAAAGGGTGGAGCCCTGAATGGAGAAGTACCTTATGCTTATGGGAAGCAGAGCTTACTCTTAGCTTGCACCAGAGACAGCAAACTATCACTGGGACTCACATGCTATGCAAAGGAAGTACAAGGAGGTCTTTGTGATTCACACCTCCAACCAGAGGTGTGCTTTCCCTGAAGCAACAATGGTCATCAGGTATAAAATGAATTCTCAGTCATTTAGTATAACTGTTTCTGATAGTGCAGGAATCCCAGGTAACCAGATTAGCTGAGTGACCTCTGGGCTTATGCGACCAGCCCTCAGTTGTTTCCCCAGACCATCAGTCTGAGGCTAGGGAGAGGTGATCTTTCTAAAGATAGAGAGCAGAGAGGGCTCTGTTTTCCACACTGGCTAAGAAACAGGAGAAAGGGTGGAGGTAAATATTTGTGGAGCTGCTGTAGCCGGCTAGGGTATGTTGGCAGCCTTTGAGTGTGGCAGATGCCCTACTGGAATTTAGTTTGCCCAGAAACTCTCCAAGTATGTAGAGGCATCTTCAGAAATACAGTGATATGAAAGAACCATTGGTGAGAAAAGAGGCAAAGCATGTCTTTGGTTTCCTCTAATCTGGGATACAGAGAATGAGAAGTCAGCTCCAGCCAGTCACAGTCTCTCTCTAAAGACAAGTAACAGAGGCCAAGGGCTAAGGGACAAATGAAGCCTCACAGTCATGCTAATAAAATAATGCTTCTTAGGGACTATTTGGAAGAAAGTATGGTCAGTGTGAACAAGGCTTTTTACTTTATTGTCAGTAACATGTCCCATGGCACCAATACCTATAGAACTCCCCCACCCCCAGAAAGAAGAGGTAGTCTTTTCAGGCTACAAATTTCTGGTTACAAATTGTACAGTTCCACTTCTAAAATTTCAATCATCTCTAAATTAGTAAGCGGGTGTGCAGACTCTGGTTTGCATTGACTGTGCCAGGGGTGGACAATGGCCAGGTCTGGCTTCCTTCAGAACACCTTCATGGTATGTGCACACACAGACAAACTTGTTTCTTCACAGTTTCTGCCTCTTAGAACTTCTACAACTCCATAGCAGAAACTGGAAACTGATTTATATCTATGTCCTTCTATGCAAATGCCTACAAGTTATAGGTCGGCATAATGAAGGATTGGCAGTTGCACGCTTTACCTTCTGAATTTCATCTCTCAGAACTCCAGCTTTATTCTGTATAGTTGGAGACTAAGGACCCATGGGTTGATTTAAAGGGGATTGGGATGAGCTGAAACATCTAACATTTGAAAGCAATTAGCATGTTTAAAAGATCATTTTAACGAGTATTTTCAAGTATTTGCTAAACATTGTTCATGTGTCGAGTACCATTGTGAGGGTTGGGAAAAGGGGAATAAGTGAGATGACTTTGACCCATGCTGGAGATCACAGTATGTGAGGATGTCTATTGTGTATTTTAAGTCTTCTTTCTTCTGGCTAAATGGGTCAAGCCTCACTCATGTCTGCACTGAACTTGCCTTGCTGCTTTGTAAAAATCGCTTTACTTTACCCGAAAGATTCAATTATTTTAGTTCACCAGATGTTATTTTTCTTAATAAGTATTCTTGTTCAAAGGTTTTCTAATTTATCATCTTTCATTTTATGATATAATACTGTCTCTTCCTTTTCTCCTTCAGTGTTAACTTACTTTCTTCCAAAGAACAGTTCAACTGAGTTCAAGCAAGCATGGGCAGCACGCCTTTCTTCTTGTCGCCTCTGCTTGTCCTAATGGTCAAGCTCCTGCTTCCCGTGAAAGCTGCTATATCAAACTATATAAACTTGCGGGCTCATAAACAACATAAATCACATTAGGGAAGCTCAAAGATCAAGGGGCCAGCTCATTCAGTATTTCTTATTAATTGTGTGTGTGTGTGTGTGTGTGTGTGTGTGTGTGTGTGTGTGTGTGTGTGTGTGTTTGTGTATGGATATGTCACGGTATGTATGTGGAGGTCAAAACAACTCTCATATAGCCATGAATTCCAGAGATTAGATTGAGGTCTTCAGGATGTGTGGCCAAGGCTTTTATAGATGGTGTCTCGAGTTGTAACCACACATTGTAAAAGGGATGAAGAGCTATCCTCATGGTTCCCTTAGAAGAGCATTAGTCATAAAAATGAGGGTTTTACTTTGAGAACCTAATTAGCTCCCCAAAGACCCAACCCTTCATTCCATAGGAAATAGGGATTCTACTCATGAATTTTGGATAAAGAAACATCCAGTCTTCTGAACTACCCTCATCAACACCCAGTGCTTCTATTCTTTGCCAGCCTGTTGGTTTCTTCTCCATTTCTTACTACTTAAACTTTGTCATGGATAAATGTACATTTGTTTTCAAGAACCCACTCAAACTGTTTCAGACCCTATGTTGGAATAGCAGGGCAGACATTGTGGAAGCAAATCCACAAAAAGCTAATACCCGAGTGATAGGATTGCCTTCACCATTTATGAGTCTCTTGACCTGAAAGGTATTTTTCTTGTGTTTCTTCTATATAAGAAAAGTACCGAAAGTCACCACATGACTCTCTTACTTTCATTTCTTTGTGTCCCACCAACACACTTGACTTGTCTTAGGGCATTCACACAACATGTTAGATCATAACCAAACCCATATCTTAATTTTGATACTTCAATTTCCAATTATGAAAACAAGTCTTACTGTTTATGTTGAGCTAGGTGACTGCTCTTGATATATTCAGTTAGTATTGGGGTGAGGATAAATAGTATACAATATCTGGTGCTCTTGATGGTGTTTGGACTTCTAATACTTCAAAAAGCTGTAAAGTACTAGCAATTGGCATAGTTAATGAGTAGATATTTTCTCACATTGAGAGTGTGAAAATCAAGATGGTCTGTTGATTCCTCTGCCTCCTCCTACTTCTCATTGCCTTCACTCATTCTACATCTGCTTAAAACCAATGAGATCATTTGCCTAATGCATATTCAGAAACGGTTTCAACACATGCAAGTCTTTTCAGGGCGCACAACTTAGAGAAAGTGTGTTCAGTGTCTAGAGAGAACTCAAACTTGAAATGCTTTTGGCTGATGCAAGGAGACTATTAAAATCTACTGAAATGTCAATAATTAAAAGCAGAAACAATTATTATAAAGGCCAGACATATTTCATTCCAAATCCCAATTCTCCCAGCATGCAGCCTCACAAGGTAGGTAATTTCTCGTTTGTGCAGAGAGGATGACTCCAGGTCGCCTAGGAATATTGCAAATGGGTTGAGGACCCAGGGTCTTCCGGCTATTTCTGTCTCAAGATATTTTGATTTTTCTATTTGATGCTGTCAGAAACTCAGGAACTGATCATTTGTGCTGGAAATAGCACAACTTCTGCCCTTTGTTTCGATCGCTTTTGCCATGTGCGATTGGTGAATTTGATTGCTGGCCGCAGAAAATTGCATTTGTGTCAGGAGCATTCTGAACAGATCAATGTCGGAGGAAACCAGGCAAGATCAATTGTAATACTGAAGGACTAGGATAAAAAGCCAGGCAACCCACATACCATCCACTAACTCTGTCTACATATCACACAGGACCTTCACCATAATTCTGTAGTTAAGCCTCCCAGTATCCCAGGAGGTCAGTTAGTGTCTGCTGCTAGATAACTGGAAAAGAGGGAAATAACAGTGTTTGCAGTCAGCTCTCTGTGCACATAGCATTAAGCAATACAAATCATTACAGTTTCTCTGTATATTTTCCTGGTGTTGGCTGTGGCCTCTACCTACAATTCTAAACTACAAAAGAAGCTTACTACTAGTTTACTCTCCTTATGGTTCCCATTACATGACAAAGGACTCAAACATAGGAAGATTAAGCTATCTGTCTGTGACCATCCATGAGCATACAAACCATGGCTTTGGACTGCTCTTCTGACTGCTTCAGAATGCTTTGCTTTTTTAACTGCTTCTTTCACTTGTTTCCTTTGTATTTCAAACCTCTAAGCTGTGCTGACACACCTAAGCACCAGAAGCTACTACTCCTGTTACTGTGCTAAGTCCACTAGATGTACATTAGACTCTGCCTTTTCTCATCTCCACCAGATGACCCCCACTTACATAAAGGAGAGTTATTGAAATTAAATGATTACATCTGTAATGGTCCTGTGCATCTTATGTTGTAAAAATCCACAATCACAAGCAGTTTATGGATAAGAGGGAAGGTTATCCAGTCATCTGAGTGAGAGGAACAAGATTTTCTATACCACAGTGGGAGAGAAAGCAAGACACTGGGACCTATGCTGTGTGATATTTCCCTAGGAAGACAGGACAAACATGTCAACTCACACCACAAAGGCACCGATGATCAGCCAAAGTATTGATTCTACCAAAGTTCAATTAGGAAACCAGTGAATTTATTGGGGGGGGGGGTACTTCTAGGAGCATAAGCAACTCCAAGACATCTGTTTCACCCAGAAGACCACTCAGCATAAATGAAGATCTAGCAACTTTTTAACTCTGACACTTTCTTCTTGCAAGCAGCACTACAGGTTGGAGAGCCTCTGCCTCCTACAGGCTCCCCAGTCATTGTTTTCTGACACCCTTGGAGAGGGGACTGATGAATCCTGGAAGGTTCAACTCTCCAGAGCTTACAAGGTATCAAGAGTCCCTTTTCCCTCCAGTAAGGAAGGTTTGCTTGAAGAGGAAGTAGCTGAGGGGCTAACCTTTTCTCTTCTATTTGTCCTTTGAACTTTTCCCTCCTCTCCATTTGTTTCAAAAATTAAAATTCAACAAAACCAAGTACAGAATGTTTTTGGCAAATGTTGCATCCTCCTGTCAGACTGAAACTATGTCCTGAAACCCTTTTTGGTCCTCTTTCTACTGATGAAGTACCTTCACCCCAAGAGGTATTGAGGAGAGCCCCTAACTGGACACCAAAAGATAAAATTTATGACTTAATGACAGTTAATTATTGAGCTTCAAAAATCTTTCTTTGCAATTCCCATTTTTTAAAAAAGAAAAGAAAAGGACTATTGATATCGTTGCAGATTCTGTAACAACAGCATCACGGGGGCTCGTAGTCAATGAATAACCTTGAAAAAGTCATTCCTTTTTTGCCTCAATTCTATCTGCAAGCTAGAAATGGTAATGTCCCTTCCTATGCTTCAAAGAGTTGTTGCAAGAATAAAATTAAACCATGGATGTGAACTGGTTCTGTATACTAATGAGCCCAGATACCCTGGCGATATATTGTTTTAGGCTCTCAAAAAAATGTTTGCAAATGGATTGATAAATTAGCTGGGTAGAAGTTTACTTGCTCTGGGGTGTATGATGATGAAAGGTGACTTCCTGTACTAAGGTGCACCTCATCCCTCCTTTCTTCCTTGTGCTGAGACAACTGCCTTTGGCAGGATTTAGCTACCCATCTTTGCTCAGTCACCCTCTTGGAACAAAATGCTCTGAATAGTTTGATTTCTATGGCATTTCCTTCATTTTCTTTCTCTGTCTGGCAACGACTCTTTGAAATATTATTTTTTCTTCCTGGACGGCTGGGCTGTATAATTGATGGCCTCTCTGGGCTGCCGGAGTTGTGCATTTAAACTATGATCGCCTTGGCTCTGATGCCTCAGAGTTCATTACTTTTTGAAAAGCTTCTTGTCTGTTTGTGTTCAGATGATTGTTGCTCTGGAGAGGGAGGTTGTTCTCAGGCAGGAAAAGGAGTATGGAGCAGAATTCACGGTAATCAAATTCCATCCTCTTCTTGGATGAATATTTCTGGATAACAAGACTTTACGTTTATCTGATGTGGCTCTTCTGAACCAGGGAACCAAGGACCTTCATTTTTCCCCTGCAGCATGTTGGAGGGGGTTCAGCAACACTGAGGATTGGGATGTGGGAGGCTGCTGCTTTGTAAATAAAGTGGTTAATAAAAGTGCCAGGCACTGGTACTAGAGAATGATTCAATGCAGAATGTATACATGTAATATTTTTAATTAATGATATATAAAGTTCACAGTGACTGTGCATTATGTGTGTGTGTGTGTGTGTGTGTGTGTGTGTGTGTGTGTGTGTGTATGGTGTGAAGTGTTGTATTTTGTGTGTATGATGTGTTGTGTGTGTTGTGTATCTGTGGTGTGTGTGTGTCATGTGGTGTGTTGTATTTTGTGTGTATGATGTGCTGTGTATGTGTGTGGTGTATGTGGTATGTGTGTGTGGTGTCTTATGGTGTGTGTGCCCATGACATTCTCTCCACCTTGCCATGTCTATCCCATTGTTGCCAGTGCTTGTCTTTCAGCTGACATAGTCTACCTAGCTGCCTGTCCTTTTTACCCTGTCAGCTGCATAAGCTGATATACATCTGATAAACTGAAATAGCCTTGTATGAGAATCTATCAGAATGCAGCCTACACGGCAGGCAAACAGCAGCTTCCCTTCCTTCCCACATGGGACCAGACTGAGAAAGCCGGAGTCATTAGTGTCTGTATCTGAGACTGAGATTCTATCACTCCGTGAATCTCTCTTCTCTCAATGGCAATCAACATCCTACTTTGTGTAAGACTGAAATTAGAGGCAGAAGTTGGAAAGTTATCCTTACAAACCCTGTCCCACTCCCATCCCTTTGCTGGAAAGTCTGGATCCCATTGCAGCATTAAAGATCTGATTTTTGTCATGATTTCAAAATTTTTTTATAGTACTTTGTCCTGATCTACCTAAGTCGCACTCTTTCCCCCTTTTTGATAACCTTTACCAAAGAAACCATAATGATATTCATGTCACTTATATCTTCATACTCATAATCATCATTATATATTTTGATCCCCAATGTGTGTTTCACAGTTAAAAAAGGCTCATAGAATAGAAAAACCCAGGAATGGATTTTGTGTGATCAACACACATTTCAATTTTCCCTCCACCTCCACATGACAATATGTAGAAAATAACCTTTGTGTTGTGCAAAGGACTTAACTATTCATTTGTCCTTGGGAAATGTGCAGTTCCTCATGCTTCAGGGAGAGGTACTCAGGCACAGATTTGCAGGAAGGGCTATTTTCAGGATGGGTGATAACAAAGAAGGCATTTTAAGAAGATGTGTTTGTAGGCTCTTGGTCAGTTACATATATAGAAGCAATTTTCTAAGAAAAAAAAAGGCAGAAAAAATTATTTCAGAAAGAGTTTTCTTCTCTATAGGAGATGTAACACGTTTAAGTTGAAGGCAGCTTCCCTTTTGAAAAGTAAGAGATAGAAGTTACTGTCACATCTTGTCATTTGAAGGGTGTAAAACTGGGTTACACATGTAGTAGAAAGGATATCGAGGATGTACTGCTGTTTAACAAATAATAAATATTGGACAGATTGTTTACTGTAAATTTTGAGTAGGGCACCAAGGCTATGTGTCCTCTAATGTTACGTTTGGCATATGGAAATATATCTATGTTTTCAGGATTTTGAGAGTAGGGAAGAATTTTATTCTTTCTAAATCTTAGTGGGACGTGCATGCCAAAATCTTTCACTGTTTCTTTGTTACTTAACCTTCCTTCTGCATCCTGGAGAATGCTAGATTGTGTGGGTTATGCCAGTCGAAAGCTTTGAAAAGTGGAGGTGATTATCAGAATTTTAAATGCTGTGACATTTTACTGCCAAAAAGTAATTGATTTATTAAAGACATTACAATACATTCATGATTCAACATAAGAGGTTGCTTTGAACTTGTTCAGTACCAAATCCGCTGGGAGATGATTTGCTTTCAGCACCACGGACAGAAACGCTCTTTCATTCAGAATCACTTGGCCTTATGCAAGTAAATAGTACATACAGCTCAGCAGTAGCACTCCAATCCAGTGGCCACAGTATGATCCAATTTAATGGCTTTAACAATTCCAGCTGACAGGAACCAGAATATGAATACATTGTTTTCACTTACATCGCCAGAAAACGAAACAAGGGCCAGGATTGGATGACTTTATATTGTATTACTATTATCAGCACCCTCATTATTGTTGCTAAAAATAAAGTGATTATTTCACAATAAATCAGATAAAATACAGAACATTTCAGAAAGTAGCGATTTTTTTTTCTTAACAAGCAACTTCTTAGGAATGTAATCCTTCAAAACACAGCAAAACTATGATTGAGTCCAGCAATTCCACACACCTGAGCAGTGAAACAAACTGGCTTAATGAAATACCTAAAGCCAATGAAGATTTTGCTGTTGAAAGCTACAAAACCCCAATAGGGATGGGGTAGAAGATTGTAATGTTGACATCTCTGCTTGCCATATGGCTGGGACTAATAGACTTATTCAGGCTAGAAAATCCTTTCCTTATCCCCAAGTGCTCAGGCAACTGGACAAAATGTTTAAATGGAGATGCTTTTAATCCAAGGCACTCTCTGTTTATTTAGTTTGTGTTTATTGATTATTATATTACATGGCAATTTAAGTTCTCCACCCCCCCACACAACCAAAGTGGAACTATACTAAAGCCTTGTTGAATAACTCCAACTAACCTGGATGATGGAATACAAATACACATGAAAACCACTTATCAGAACAAGTGACTAGAGGACTTCAGTGACACCCACCTCATCCATGTCCTCTTTTCTGTTTGTTTTCTTTTTTCTTTTATTAAAAATAGATTTATTTTCTCACATAATATATCATGATTATGGTTTCCTTTCTCTCTGTTCTTCCCAGGTCCTACCCACCTCCTCAATCTTCCATATTTACCCCTGTTTTTATCTCTCATAAGAAATCAGAGACTTCTAAGGGATAATAAAATAAAATAGGATAAAACAAAAACTATTACATCAAGTTGAACACGAAACACTAACAGAAGGAAAAGAGCCCAGGAGAGAAGGCACAAGAATCAGAGACCCATTCAATCACTCATTTAGGAATCCAATAAAAACACTAAGCTAGAAACCATAGTTTCTACACATGGGACTTGAGGCAGACCTACCTAGGGCCTATGTTTACTGTTTCAGTTCCTGTGCATTCACATAAGCTTGGATCATGGTGATTTAAAAGGGGTTGTTTTCTTGGTGGCCTTTATTTCCTTTAGATTTTATACTCTTTCTACCTTCTCTTCCTTGAGGTCTTTCTGAGCTCCGAGGAGAGGGATTTGATGGAGCATCCTGTATAAGGCCGAATGTTTCATGGCTTTGGGTCACTGTATCTTTTTTCCCATCTATTGTAGAAGAAAACTTTTTTTTTTTTATATAATGTCAGAACAAGGAACTGGTGTATGCAGAATGTCATTAGGCATCATTTTATTGCTAGATTTTTGGTTTGTTTGTCCTTTAGAACAGTAGTATTTGATTTGATCCTATGCCCCTGTGATATCTAGTCCTGTTTTTTGTTTTTTAATCCCCTAAGTAGTGTTGGGTATGGGTTCCACTGCCTGGAGTGGGCCTTAATTCAAATCAGAGATTGGATGGTTACTATCACAAGCTTGCTGCCACCATTGCCCTAGCATATCTTGCAGGTAGGACACCATTATAGATAAAATAAAGATTGTGATTAGCTTGGTGTTTAGGTTTCTCTTTTGACAGCATGCAGAGTACCTTCCTATAACAAGGATACCATAACATAGAAGGGACGTCTCCTTGTAGGCACCAGCTTGACTTCCCATGTTTGAGGAGCAGAATAGGTGTTGCCTTCAGCAATGAGGTCTCACCATAAGATTTGGAAAACAACTTACAGCTTTAACAATAAACCCCCTTTCCAGCACCTCCATGAGATGTAACTCAGTCCTTGTACAGAAATCATTGTTTGGTGGCAAGAAATGTCCATTTAGGATCCTCTCTCTCTCGTTATTTGGCAGTTCCATTCAGGTCCTCTTCATATGTGTAAATACTTTAGAAAGCGTCTGCTGTAATAAGTTTACATACCCCCCCACCAAATATCCCTTAAGTATAGCTTTTTTTCTCTACCACGCCCTCTCACCTCACCTGAGCTATACGTTCTCTTTACTCCCATATATCCATATATATATATATATATATATATATATATATATATATATATATTCCTTTACCCATGATATCTATTCCTGTCCCTAGTCTCTTACTTTGTACCTAAACTCCATGGTTTTATCAACTAAATCTCCTTAAAGATAGACTCGGGCTGTGGGGATTTTTTCCTTGAGATCTCACAGGTTTTTTTTTTTTTTGGGGGGGGGTCCCATTATTGTTTGCTTAAAATAAAATGTAATGTTTATTACTATATAAACCCCTTGTTGATTTTGTTATTTGAAAAATAAATAATGTCTTTCTTCTTGAACTACATTTTGTATAGGAAAACAGTGATCATCCCATGGTCCCCTTGTGTCAGGAAGCTCAGGGAAAAAGGTCAAGATTAACATGAAAATCATGGTTGGCATCAATGGCTACTATGTGAAACATTCTCTCTGACTTTTCATCTTATTTTCTTGGCTTTGTCTTCAAATATGTGGGTTTTTTTTTGTGAGATCCTATAAAGTTATTGAAAAAATGATAAAATTTAAGTATAACATATAATGGACAGCTTTTTAAATGTACACTTTATCCTTATACAGTTGGTGACTTTTGCATTGTGTGTGTGTGTGTGTTTACATTTGTGTATATGTGTGTAGGTTATGCTTTCCCCTCTGTGTGTGTATGCATATGTCTCTCTGTGTGTGTCTCTCTCTCTTTCTCTCTCTCTGTGTGTGTGTTCTCTTCATGTGAAAATATAGATATTTACTTTCCACCTTGTTTGAATAGGGATCTCTTATTCCTTGTTGCTATAGATGGCATGCCAGCTGGACCATGCTCTTCTGGTTATTCAGTAGTTTCTTCCTCCCATGTTACTACAGGAACACTCAGATTACAGATTCACTACTGCATCTAGCATCTCATGGATTTTAGAACTCTGTACTAAGGTCCTTATATATCTATACAATAAGTGTTTTACCCACTGAGTCATCTCTCCAGTCCATGTTTTCTTTTTAATATATACCTTTATGGATCAGTTGCTCATCTTCAAATTTGACTGTGCAAAGGGAATGCTAATTATTAGTTTGTCCACCAGAAATACTAATGGGAAAAGCAAAAATTAACCAGAAGAGAATGAAAATTGCTGTGGTGTAGATACAAACAACCTAAGGGAGAAATGTTTTTATTCAGAACAAAAATGAGTTTGAGATATTAAGTGCAAGTATAGGTTATGAAAATGTAGCATTCAACATAACTGGATCAATGGATTCAAAGAAAAGAAGAGTATGGTGTTTCAATGCTGCCTTTAAAATAATTACATAATGAAGTAATCTAAGCTCACATATTTTTCCTCATTTTATTTACTCTTTATTCACTATTGGAGAATGAATGTTCAGGCGCTTTATGCTGCTTAGATAGTTAGAGACAAAAGGAAACTGCTCCTGCCAGGGTTTTCACAAAGGTATTCCCCATAATAAATACAAAGAGTGCTGTTGTGAGACACTAGAGAGAAGAAATATATCAAACACGAACTAGTTCAAGGTAAAGCTGAAGCCAGAGGAGTCTTCCAGATTCGAGTCTAGATAAAGCATTGAGAGACTGTAGCCACATAAAACCCTAATAGTTCATCAGTCCAAGGAACCAGACTGTATGTGGAAGAAAAAATTCAGGGGCAAAGGGCTACACTAAGATCTTAATCTAGCATATGGTTAATAAAGGCTGGAAGATAGAGGTGGGTTGGCAGCAAGAGATGTGTATGTGGTAGGGGATGACAGAGACAGAGACGTGAAACTAAGAGGGTTTGTTCCAACACATTGTAATAAAAGACAAGATTGGCAAGATGCAAATGGGCCAGTCCTGAACTGTGTTCTTTTATGCACCCCACAAAAGTCTTTTTTTCATACTTGTAAAATAGATGAAAATGAATACTTTAAAATTTTATAAGCAGATGAGATTAGCATTTTTGAAAAGATCACTCAAAGTCATTTTGGAAGGTGATATGGTGAGAAAACAGAATCGGCATTTTCCACGATTGTAATGTTGTAATGTGGAAGTTGGGAGGCCCACCTGACTGTCGATCTCCATCAGACAAATAGAGAGGACACAAAGCTGAACACACCTCTTATAGAACTAAATGTCATATGAGCAAACAGTAGCTACTCAGTTCCCCTTGTCAGGAACACAGGAAGGGGTGGATAGAACTGGGTGGCCAGGATGTGAAGCAAGCATGGAAACTGGTGAGAGGCACATGTACTTGATTGACAGGTAGCCCATCAAAATGAATTGGGGTGCAGGCACCAACAACTCCCTACCTGCCTTATTATCTTGCTAGTGGAAACACTTTAATCTCCAGTGTCTCCATAGCCTTTCAATGTAGAACAATACCAGCGGTAATACTGTTGTGTGTATGTGTTCATAAATGCCTTGCAAGATATAGCACCTTCCTAGAATGATTCAAAGTCCCACCGATCTCAGAGTAAGTGGTTTTGGAGCACACAAAAGGGATTGGCTGTCTTCAGAGAGAAAGGTGATTTACTGAATGTGGGGCTCCACATTCACTTTCTATCACACGTCCCCAGTCTAATAAATTATTACATAATTTGTAAAAAAGATAAAAGAGAAGAACATCCTTAAAAGCAATGAAATAATCCCACAGAGAGATGTAGAAGATGATCAGTGAGGGCATTCAGAAGGCAGAGAGAAACTGACAGTCATGTTAAGTCAAACATGACTTTTAAAGGAGCTACTAAGCAGTGATGGATTATTATTAAAGGCAGAGATTAGCCAGGAAATAAAGCGGGCAACTTCAAAGAAACAAGGGAGGGGGCAGGCATCTCAGCTCTTAAAGGGGAAGAGAAGAGAGAGGGGCCATACATATGAGCAGCTTTCACAAGCAGGTCCCTCTCAGCTCTCTATGGTTTCAAGCCAGCAGATTCACAAGTTTGAAGTAAAAACAAAACCCTCCCCCAACCTCAAACCACTCACCAATCCTCTCAGTGTCAGACATTTCTAACATGTGTCCTTAGATGCTGTTGGGCCCTCTGAAGGGACTAACATGCTGTGGGTTAGCTCCTCAGTGCCAGATAGGACAAACAAGTAAGACAGCAGCAAAAAAAAAAAAAAAAAAAAAAAAAAAAAAAAAAGGTCAAATACACTTAATGGTCATCAACGTCAGAAGCTCAGCAGCTCGGCTCACCACCTCCATTCTATTCTACTCATTGTTTCAAGATGACAACTAGTCTGGTGAGACTTTTCTTATGTTGCATCTCCAGAACCTTTTGGTTTTGGCTCCCCCAAGCCATCATGGGTTCCTTCAGGAGGAGAGGAAAAAGATGGTTCCTCAATATTGAGATAATGGAAATCACCTCATACTGTAAACCAAGACTACCTGTTCAATGCAAGAATCTCAGCGTGAGCTAGAAAGGCAAGCTACATGCTAAGGACATGCTTTCTTCACAGCCCCAGGGTATCTTCTCTATTGTTATTGTGAAGCCAGTGTCTTTGTTATGATTTACTATTGGGATATTTCCCCCAGTCTTTTTCGAAACATCTTTCTCATACATCTCCAGTGAACTGACCGCACCATCTCAAACCCTGTTATTTATGTCCTTTTTTCTTCTTTTTAAGTCTTCCATAGTGATACTCCCTGGTATCTGCATTAATATTCTTCCTTTGTGTTTCTACAAGTGGTGTAACTCAGTTCTCACTGTGTCATGAAGGCTCTGATTTGTGTAGCCATCCAGATATGTTGCCTTCCCCACTAAGATCCTCAACTGGGCTTTAAAAAAATTTTTTTTAAGGAATGCTTTTATTTGGAAACTTACATTGGTCCAAGTCTGGACTTAACACACTTAACATTTTTCTGCTAAAACAATTCTATCAAAATTAAATGGCTTACTTTCCCCATCACAAAACATAAAAGCTACTGAGAACCTAACCGGAAAACTCAAAGAGTCAACAGAAAGTCTTCCACTAATTCTGGGGAGTTATGAATCATTTCTATCTTGTACATTTGGTGATTTTAGTCCAAAGTTTTAAGGATTTCTAGGACATGCTTCTGCATCTCCATCGATCAGATTATCTTTTTTCACTGTTACCACATCTCGGTGCTCTGTGATTCCCACTGCTCTATGGATCACAATGAAGGCATCTCCTTTCTAAACGAGGGGAAGCCTGGGTTATTTTCTCCCGAGGCAATTGTGACGATTTAAGATGTTTGGGCTTCCTATGTATCACATGAGATGCAATTATAACAACAGTGACTGTATCCACTAGAACTCTGAGAGTGGGTCCTTTGTGCAGGTGGAGCACTGGTCCCATAGAACTTCTGTAGTCAACTCAACCTGAGATGATCTAAGTAGTCACCACTGAAAACACATCCATATCTATCACTATAACCACTTGATGGGCAGTCATTACCACATAGACACAAACAATGAAGAATTACAGTATAATCTTTTGGTGGTAGTTTATAATCTCTGGTATCACTAGAACTTGGATGATCACTGACTACACTCAACGGGCAACAAACAAAAGTCTCAGTAATATGGTGAGTTACTTGGTGTTGTGCTTTTCTAACTATCTCTTCCAATGTGCTATAGAGGGCACTGAACTCGCAACCTCACAGTGTTGCCTCTCTTTATAGTAAACTGCCTCCTTGGAAGAACCCATCTTAATATTTTGTGGAGGAGCTGCTATCACCTATGTGCATGGGAAGCCTCTTATTTCATCTTTCTCCACTTCTTCCTCTTAATCCACCTCTGGGAGGGCCAGTGAATCTGGGAGGAGGAGGAAGAGGAGAAGATGGTCCAAGTCTACCACTCCTGAACGCTGAGTTGGTGGCATGTTCCACTCTGTCGGCTTTCCCTTCTCCACTCTAGCTTTTCATGCACATTTCCTGAACCACCCACACTCTTAACACCTGAGGAGTTTCCAAAGGCTGCACCGTTATTACATCTTCTTCCTGATTTGTTGATTTCATGATCTTTCCTCAAAATGGCATCCACTATTTGCCTGCACTTCATAAATAGGGCTCTAAGGATTTTCTCTTTGAGTTCTTACTAAGCTCACTAATGATCTTTTCTGGGCAGTTTGTTTTGGCTATTTTTTTATTCTCTCCCCAAACTAACAAAAGCAGGCACTGTCCTGAAGGTATCGAGCACTTAGAGCTATCTGCTTGTAAGATGGCTGCCAAGTACTCAGCTGCTCAGCACTTGGGACCAGAAAATTCTGTTTCTGCTCCTCCTGGAGCTCTAACTGGGATTTCCAGGCTAGCTTATAGTAGTAGGGTCCCTTATACTTACAAATGAAGCACCTGGTAAAATAGATTTCAAACTGAAGACTTGAACTTTAGTAGGGAAAGTGGTGACTCTAGATGCACAGTGTCGATGACAGAGTGTACTGTGGTGGTTGTTTCTAATTGGTACTCTTTTAAATATACCATTCTCCTGTTGCCCACATTATCCTTCCAAACTCAGTTTGCCAAAATCTTTTAACAGCACCCCACCTTTTGTGAAGCATATGGACTATTTGAAAGTGGAATCCTGAATTACCCACTGACCATTACCCATTCTACCACTTACATGCCAGCAGATGGGCACAGGCTACCATGTTACCCAGCATTCCTGAAGCTTCCCTTCTATTTTCATAGATGTTGCTTCTGCTTCCTCTATTGCCTCTTTCCCTACCTAGGGGCTATATCAGTTTCTCCACAACCTCAATCCAGCAAAGCTTACTTGTGATTTTCTTCCCTACCACATGCCCTTGCCCATATCTACACCATGTACCTCATGTAGAGCTAGATAGTATTCAGTGTACACAGTGCCCACTCCTACCCCATGACATACCTTTAAAGGTACTGGTTTTATCCATTCTGAACTCTGTTCCTAAGGCCTGGCATGCAGCAATTGCTCAGGGAATGGTTCATCAACATATAAACATCAATATGGACTCTTTGGGGCCTCAGAAGCCCAGAGAAGGAGGTTGTTCCAGAGAGATTTATTATGTTCTGCTGGCCATATTCAGCATTGACATCAACACACATAGTACTTAGGGCCTTGACTCCCACTGCCCTGCTTTGAGTGTTTCCAGCTCGTACTTGGCACAGATGCTGTTTTTTTTTTTTTTTTTTTTTTTTTTTTTTAAGGAACTTTAACCAAATACCAGGAAAATGTAGCTCTCATTTTTCTGAAGGGATTTTTCATTCCAGTAGAAACACTAGATTAGTAGCCATCACATCACAGTGATGAGACTCCAGAGTCAAATTTGCAATCATCATAAAGAAGAAGCCACAGGACTGTGCACATCCTAGAAAAATAGTCTCAAACACAAGTTACCCTCTGAAGAACATCGGCACTATCTGAAAGTACTTCATGTTCCTTGACAGCACCAGGACAAGTGTGTTTCTCCAGATCTAAAAGGTCACAGAAACTTTAGCCAAAAACTAAAACAAAGACCCAAGCCTTTAATCAGGCTGTCACCATCTTCATTATACTTGAAAACACGGGTGCTGATAAAACCAAGGTATCTAATGAGAACTGAGAAGAAAAAAGAACCAATTGGTTTCAGAAAGTAATTCTCATGCCACTGAGAAAATTCTAAGGGGGAAAAATTGAATTCTGGAGATAAGGGCTGGAAAAATATTGCTATAAACTTTCTTGTTCCAGCCCCTGATTCAAAAGCAAAGGAGTTAGTGGGGTTTTTGTCATTATAAACCATCATCTGATAAACAATTATTAAGGCAAAACACTTGCATAAGTGATCTGAAGGATTTCAACAGCTCTCCTTTTATAAAGCAAACCTCAGTCTATTGTCCCAAAAGTGCCCAATCCTTCAACCACCAAAAAAGTAACTGTAGCTTTTACTTATGAGCTTCATAATGAATAGTAGTACATGTAATCACTGTGTAGTTAACTTAAGCATTTTTTATGTATAAGGGTTAGAAATATTTTGCCTTTTATGAGAGAGACAGATGGAGGGAAGGAAAGAGAGAGCAAGAGCGAGAGTGAAAGAGAGAGAGACAGACAGACAGACAGAGATAGAGAGATAGAGATAGAGATAGATAGAGAGAGAGAGAGAGAGATAGAGATAGATAGAGAGAGAGAGATAGATAGAGAGAGAGAGAGAGAGAGAGAGAGAGAGAGAGAGAGAGAGAGAGAGAGCGCCTTAAAAAGACTGTATTTACAGAGTCTATCAGAATAATTGCAGTTGCTACAACAAAGTGTCTAAGCTTTGGTACTTTGTCAAAGAAATTTACTTGGCTTACATTTCTGGCCTAAAGAATTAAAACATCATGGCACTGATGTTTTACAACATCAATGTAAGCAGAAAAGGAGCAGGCATCATTCAGAAGGAAATAAGTGCATGGGAGAGCCTCATATTATAGTAATGTACACTTAAGGAGAAACCTAACTAACTCCAGAGGACAAACATAAATCACTTCAAAGGCTGAGTCATATAAATTAATAACCATGCATTGGGAAACTGTACATACAAACTAGAGTTATCTGAAAGGAGAAAAACCTTAATTAAGGAAATTAAGAAAATGCCTCTGTAAGATCTCAATTAGTGATCAACAGGGGGAAGAATCCCCCCATTTTGGCTGGTGCCATCCCTGAGCTGGTGGTCCTGCTATTTATAAGCAAGCAGCACAAGCAAGCTATGTGAAGCATCCCAGTAAGCAGCACTCCACCATGACCTCTGCATCAGCTCCTGCCTCCAGGATCCTGCCCTATTTGAGTTCAGATCCTGTCCTGGCTTCCTTTGGTGATGAGCAGCAATGTAGAAGTGTAAGCCAAGTAAACTCTTTCCCCCTAATGTGCTTTTGGTCATGGTGTTTCTTCAAAGCAATAGAAATGCTAAGACAGCATTATATGTTATAGTTCTTGCCATCTTAACTAGTCTGTGCTGGGGACAAGAAGCCTCTAGGAATGAATCTTTGGAAACTATAACCTCTTCTCAGGAAAGGTTATCCACAGCTATTCTTGTCAATTTCTCCATCCACCTCTACAAAACTCTAGTTTCTCCACCAGATGTTACATATCTTCCCCATTTTCTTTGGGGGTGAAGCTTGCAGATATAACTGATCCAGACCATCAGTTGTTAATTCCAAAGATTCTCCTTCTCACAGCTCTCTACTTGGCTGAACATGTGAGGTGGGGATTTGTACTTTTTGAGTTACAAACCCTTATGGGAAGGAGGCTGCATTCTCCTGTGTGAGCTATCCACGTAGCATCACATAAGCAAGTCAGATTGGCTGAAGGCAGAGCTCTTTCTCACTTGAGGCAGAAGGGTATAAGTCCATTCCCCATAGAGTTCCCTGCTGTGGTCTTCCCTGTTCCTGGCAGTGCAGCAAGTGGAGTCCTCTGATCTTTTGGCAAACAGAGTTGTGTCCTTCAATTGCTCATACATACAAGGAAAGATCAAATTATGCAGCCCTTAAAATTTCAGGGTTATGTTTCTTCTAAAAACATGCTTGTGTTATTTGTGAGTCCATCAAATAAAGTCCACGAAGAAGTAGCTATACAACATTTCCTGGAAGAAAGAATATTCCCTCCCAGGAAGCTGACCTTGAGTGAGGTTAATGCAGCATTGTTAAGGAACCACAGTTTTGTGGTCCTGTGATATAGCAGCATCCTCAAGGCAGACCTGCAGTATAGGAAGCAAGGCTTTTATGTAGCTGGGTACTGGGACCTTCTTCTGCAGCTCGACTTTTGTGCCTTACTAATTTTTGTTGATTCGGGTTGTTATGGCACAGTGTCACAGAACAGCAGAATCTTCTCCTGGGAGTGTTCATAGATATAGTGACAGCACATGATGGAATCTGAGCTGTTATTCTCCGGGTTCCTGTAGATAAGGTATTGTGTGTGCCCTGTGCTACTGAGGTAGAAATACTCCTTAACGGGAAAAAAAAACAAAAAAAAAAAAAACAAAAAAAAAAACAAAACAAAACAAAAAAAAAAAAAAGCATCAAAATGAAACAAACCCCTCAAACTCCAAGCTTTTAGTGTCATGGGTGTTTGCATGTTTAAACATCAGATGCTCTCCATAGAGTGTTCCCATTCCTTTCACACACCCCTGCAGTACACATGTTGATATTTGCATGTATAGATATTTGGGTATGCTTGTATCCCAGAATCAGACATGTGTGCATCCATTTATTTTGGCAACACACACCAAAGCTTTCCTGTCCTCTAGTAATCTCTTCAAACTCAAGAGGAAAAATTTTCTTTCATTCATATTCTAAAATAATCCCTGTGTTTATAATGGTCACAAAAGCCCTTTCTCCCATTTTTCTCATGGGAAATGATACTCCAAATCAGAGCTTGATGCCTTTTGATGATCTTAACTCATATGATTGTGGTATGGCAGTGTTATTTTCTCCCCTTGCCAGTAACAGCACAAATGGCTTGAGATAATATATTCAAAAATAAATTTAAGCATTACTAACTTTGCTGTATATAACTTTTTAATTGATAGTTTCATGCATGAATAAAACTGTTACATTCAAATCTACCCTCAATTCCCTCATTCCCTTTTCTCTCCCTGCTTTATGTGCCCTCCTTTTATTTTTAAATCCTTGAAGTTCACTTAAAACTCTTAGTATGTGCAATGCTGTAGGAGCATCTGCAGGAGCATCCCTAAGGCTTCACAGGTCACAACCCTGAGAAAATGCAACTCTTTTGCTAGCAGATTTCAATTAAAAATAACTTCTCAAATAGAGGCAGAAGTTCACTAGCCCCTTGTCTATCCATGCTGAGATTTGAGCTGCCTTGATCCTATGCAGAGCCTACGCATGCTGTCACAGCCCCTGTGAGTTCATGTGTGTGGTGCCCCATCATACCAAGCTTGAGTTTTGCTATAGATATTCGCCTCTGACCTTACCATCTTTTTACCTGTCTCAATTATGGTTTCCACTGCTGTGATAAAACACCACGACCAACAACACCTGGAGGAGGTGGCTATTTTTTTTTTTTTTTTTTTTTTACAACTTTCATGTCACAGTCCACAACTGAGGAAAGTCAAGGCAACCACTCAAACCCGAAACCTGGAGCAGGACCCACAGATGAGCAGATCTTGCTAATCTAGTCATTGTAGTAACCTGTGGGGTTCACAGCTGGGTAAAGTCCTTAATGACCTTCTCCTTTTCCAGTAAATAACGTATCCAGTAGGCATGAAGTTTCTTGGTTGGTAACAGCTTGAGGTATCCTTTCCTGTGACTCTCATATGTGATGGCCTCATCAGCACCTAGGACTTACCTTCATGCTCTGGAGGGTAAACAAGAGCAAAAGCATCTGCCTGACATGTTTGGGTTTTGTTTTGGCTTTTTTGTTTGTTTTTTTGCTGAAGGTGGGGTGGATGCACGGTCTACAAAAACAACCCACCAAATGATTGAAAGGATATAACTTATATCTGACATTGAGCATTTAAATGGTGGTATATAGTATTAGAAAAAGATATTCCCCACCCCATTATAACGTAACCTTTTTTGTATGTGTATATGCATGCATATTTTAGGAAGCTTCTAGTGTATGACGTCCATGTGGCATATTCAGAGGTCCTTAGTGTTGTTTGTTTCAGTAGTTTGAATAGGTATGGCCCCCATTGGCCTTATGTGTATGAATTAATGGCTTATATGGAGTGGCACTGTTAGGATGTGTGGCTTTGTTGGAGGGAAATGTGTCACTGTGGAGGCAGGCTTTGAGGTCTCATTTATGCTCAAGCTCTGCTCAGTGTGGAAAAGAGTGTCCTTCAGCAGCCTGTGAAACAAGATGCACAGCTCTCAGCTCCTCCAGCATCATGTCTGCCTGCATAGTGCCATACTTCCTGCCCTGATGACAGTAATAGATGGAACTTCTAAACCTGTAATCCAGCCCCAATTCAGTGTTTTCCTTTATAAGAGTTGCCTTGGTCACGGTGTCTCTTCACAGTAGTAAAACCATAACTAAGACAGTTATCTCTTCCCATATGCATTTTCCTACCCCACCCTCATATCCTGCATTCCAATTAACCCTTCCTATTTACTTATCTCTTTTCATATTACCCATGTATACCCCCGTCTTAAAATCTGTCTCCCATGGTCAGTACTCGTTTCCTGACTTCTTGGAGTACTCCCAATTTAAATTCACAGAGCCAGAGTAACATTTGTAACATTTGTAACATTTGTCTTTTGGGGTCTGGATTACCTCACCCAGTATAACTATTTTTAGCTCTGTCCATTTTAACTGTAAATTTGGTGATTTTATGTGGTTCTTTTTTTTTTTTTTTCATCTGAGTATTATTTCACTGGTATATACACCACATTTTCATTACCCGTTAATCAACTGATGGACAGCTAGGCTGTTTCTGTTCCCAGAGATGCTGATATAGTTCAACATACATAATTTTAAGTAATTCTCTATTATTAAGTAAAAGACTGTCATTATTAAAAATGATCTGGTAGTCACAAGTATAAAAATAGATTCCAGTTCCTTGGCATGGAGAAAGTTGGGAAGTTATTCTGTAAGAACATAGCTTTCCTGAGAGCTGGGAAGATGCCCAGGATGGAGTGGAAAAGAGACTGCAGGGCTTGTGGCATCAACTACTTTTATTCCGGTTGGGAGCTCCTACACTCTAATGCTAACCCAGCTTTGTGCTCGGGGGTAAATGGCAGGTCAGCAGACAGCTGCACTGGCCTTGATTCATCTTCATCAAGAAGAGCTGCCACCTTGCCTAGTAATCTCCTTTCTACCTTAGAAATGAGAGATTAGAGGAAAAGGGAAGTCAAATCTACAGTGTTCTGCTTTCGTGGGTTAAGAGGATGATTGAAACTGGTAAATTCCAGGCTTTGAGGAAGGCTCCTCCTTCATTCTAGATTTACTAAAGACAAAAGAAAAGAAAAAAATAAAAAGAAAAGGCACAGCCATAGGAGTCCCTGGTCACTCAATCACTGAGCCATTCTGGAATTCTGGAAGCTATCTTGGTCCCTGAGGCCTAGAGGGGGAGAGGGGAGTCTGACTCCACCCCACAAAGTTCACACATTCTAGAGAGACTGTGATCCAAATGAAATCAGGAAGCAGTGATTAAAGGGATCAGTCAAATACCAACCTGTGCCTGAATGAGCCAGCTTTCTCATTGCCAAGAGCACACATCATTACCAAAGGAAGCCGACGCATACTCGGGTCTCCAGTGATGCCTATTCTTTTGGGCTTAACTGCTATGCAAAGTCCCCAAGGAATCCACAAGCCACTTTAATTCATGATGGAGCAGGAACAGGTAGAGACATCATCATGTGACAAGTGCTGAACAGCTTGCCCCTTTACTTATTTGTTTATTTATTTATTTATTTATTTATTTATTTATTTATTTATTTAGGGCTGGAAGTATTTTGCCATTCATGCTGAGGCTTTGCAGCCATTTCTTTATTGGTATGAGAATGCACATTCACATGAATTATTATATTTGGTTTTCATAAACACAAGATAAAGCAGGGCAATTGTAATAATTTCCATTTCATAAGCAAATAAGCCCTCAATCACCAAAGCTATGGCCTCAAACTGTCCCAAGTGGCCTGTTACTCTTGCTGTCTTGTCCTTAGCTGGGTGTCTGCTGCAGCTATACTGCCCAGCCCTCCTCCCTCAACCCCCATTGGATTTCTGGTGGTGCCTATTACCTGACACTTTAAATTCTTGTCTTGTTCCCAGTGGTATGATTCTGGGATTGAAATAGGAACATAAATGTATGCCCACTGCCTTGCCTCTATGTTTAAAAACAATGTGGACACACAGAGTGAGCACCAGCTTCTGCTACGTGCCAGCCAACCATGTCCAAGGCCTCCTCTGTTCCAGGGCCCCTCTTTAACCATGTAGCTATTCAGACATTCTGCAACACTGAGGACTTCTGTGTCTTGCTTTTCTTTCTTTCTTTCTTTCTTTCTTTCTTTCTTTCTTTCTTTCTTTCTTTCTTTCTTTCTTTCTTTCTGGCCTTCTCTTTATCAATCCAAAGGAAGTTACTAGTATGCTGTGACTTTGTCCCTTTATTTTGGGCTCAAGTGCCCTTCCCCTCCCCCTATATGTGGTAGTTTTCTTAGCTGCTCTGTTTTAGTTAGTGCCAATATAGTGTTCCCACCCACATATCCCTTTAGGGTGAAATGCCTGCTCAGTATGCTTGGGAAGGCAGTATATTTTAGGCAGCCTGATAAAAGGCTCTAATAGCCCCAGATTAATGCATTCATTCCTAGCCAATTGAGGGATTCATTACAGGGCTGGGACTGAGGCGCCACTCTGATAGATTTGCCCCTGATAATGAGCCATTCAGTAGCTAGTGACCCTGCAGTACTGGTGGCCAGCAGAAGGGGGCGGTGAGCTATAGCTTCGCTGCCATGGATGAAGAACAAAGGCAATGAGGAGAGCTTAGGGCATTGCCAGCCACTGGAGGGCACCCATAAAAGCACGAAGTGCCATGGCTACACATCTGTCTCTAGAAGCTATGATGAGGTTACTTCTCAAGGCGTACCATACACTGTTCGCCTAAGTTATCTAAGCCTAAGAAAACAGTTCAGGGC